>NC_143026.1:97614820-97782320 GCF_057628025.1 Oncorhynchus mykiss | reverse complement strand
ACTCAGTTCATCGCTCTAGACTCAGTTCATCGCTCTAGACTCAATTCATCGCTCTAGACTCAATTCATCGCTCTAGACTCAGTTCATCGCTCTAGACTCAGTTCATCGCTCTAGACTCAGTTCATCGCTCTAGACTCAATTCATCGCTCTAGACTCAATTCATCGCTCTAGACTCAATTCATCGCTCTAGACTCAGTTCATCGCTCTAGACTCAGTTCATCGCTCTAGACTCAGTTCATCGCTCTAGACTCAGTTAACAGAATCTGTAGTTTATCCTATTTCAGAGTTAGGCATGGTCTGATTTTAAAAAAAGAAAGGAAATGATTGCATTTTCTGCCATATCTTATTTTTGCAGAAAATGTAGTGTAGTTCCAGTAGTTAGCTACACTGCTACAAGGCACACAAAAAAGTAGCTAATTAATCTAACAACTGAAAACACTACCAAAGATGTGATTTCTTTCTCTAGCGAATGATGGCAAGGCACTACAGAGGCTAGTGCATACGGCCCAGTACATCACTGGACCAAGCTTCCTGTCATCCAGGAACTCTATAGGAGCGCAAGACGTAGAGACGTAGAGCCGCAAGCTAGCGCGAGGACGCGCTCTTTGAAAGGAGGGAGAAGTGTAACGCGCCTGGGTGTATAAACACGGAAATCGACTCGGCACAGTCGATAGCGCGCCGTACCTCGGCGCTCCCTGCTGTTTCATTACAATATTAACTCAATTACCTCGACACCCCCTGTATATAGCCTCGCTATTGTTATTTACTGCTGCTCTTTAATTATTTCTTATCTTACTTTTTTTAATGCATTTTCTTAAAACTACATTGTTGGTTAAAGGCTTGTAATTAAGCATTGTATTCTGCGCATGTGACAAACACAATTTGATTTGAGTTCAACTAATACCACCAAGCTACCACAAATGTCGCTTAAATACTAGTGGAACACTGCCAGTGCTTACTAACAAGTTAGGTAGCTAGCTACTACAGATCCAGTCCTGAGTGTTGGGCATGGCTCTGTTGAGTTGGCCTGAATCAGTCTCTGTCGTAGGCTAACCATTAACTTACATTAACTTTGCCCCCACTCCCCACCACAAACCTTGCAAACCCCACTTCTGCAAATCTTTTTCAGTCAGACTGCTCTTGGTTTCTTCCGGTACGCTTGTTTTTATTTTCTGATGGAAGCTGGCCATATTTCCAAAAGCTGAGGAAAGTTTCAGAGAAACAACAAGGAAGGAAGTTTAGCGCCAAACAAACATTGTTTACTTCCTGATCAGATGACCTGAAACAGAGGAGACGCGGCTTCTTCTTCTCCTCCTTTGATTAGGTTTAACGGCGGTTGGCCTCCAATAAACGTTGCATTACCGCCACCAACTAGACTGGAGTATAACTCCTTTATACTTTGCTTGAAAAAAGGAAAATAAATCAAGAAATTCCCTACATCCAGTGCTTAATTTGAGCCGGATCCTGCCGCAATAGGATCCTGTTTCATTCAGGAACCTATTTGTGAGGATCCGGTACCTTTCTTGGCATGACATTTTTTTCAATGTTTGCATTGTACAAATTCAAATAAAAGCGGTCAGAGTTAATTCGAGTGCCCCCTAAAAAACATAGCCTAATGTGAAAATGTAGATTTTCAGCCCGCACCTGATTTTCTAAGAATTTATTCGGGCTGGGCCTAGCCCGGGTTTATTGTAACCTAGAGACCAACTCATGGCAGTTGCTGTGGTGTGAGAGAGAGAAGCTTGCCTGTATCTCTTACGGAACCAGAATGAGATTCCTTTTCTATAATCTCTTTTCCTCTCTCTGCTCTGATAGACATGAGTCTGCAACTACCATCTCTGCAGTGTTGCACTTCATAATTTATTTCCTGATAGAATCATAGCCTTGAGAAGGGTCCTTCATCATTTATTTCCTGATAGAATCATAGCCATGGGAAGGAAGTGTCCTTCATCATTTATTTCCTGATAGAATCATAGCCATGGGAAGGAAGGGTCCTTCATCATTTATTTCCTTATAGAATCATAGCCTTGAGAAGGGTCCTTCATCATTTATTTCCTGATAGAATCATAGCCATGGGAAGGAAGGGTCCTTCATAATTTATTTCCTGATAGAATCATAGCCTTGAGAAGGGTCCTTCATCATTTATTTCCTGATAGAATGTGTGCTATTGTCACGATCGTTATAAGTGGACCAAGGCGCAGCGTGATTTGGGTTCATCATAATTTATTTAAATCTGATTGGGAGGTTCCGGACTGTGGACCGTCGTTGGAGGTTCTGGACTGTGGAGGCGCACTGGAGGCCTGATGCGTGGGACCGGTACAGGTGGCACCGGGCTGATGACAAGCACCTCAGGGCGAGTGCGGGGAGGAAGCACAGGACGTACTGGACTGTGGAGGCACACTGGAGACACAGTACGTATGGCCGGCGCAGGATATACTTGGCCGTGGATGCACACTGGAGGGCTGGAGCGTAGCGCTGGCACAAAGCGTCCTGGCTGGATGCTCACTTTAGCCCAGCATCCTGGACCGAGGAGGTGTACTGGAGACCAGGAGCGTATCGGGCTGTGGATGCGCACTGGAGACACATTGCGTATCTCAGCAAAACATGGTGCCTGACTGGTCCCACGCTCCTCACGGCGACTGTTTTGCTCCTGACACCAAACCATCCACTCTACCTCATCACTCCCCTCAACTATCTCACAATACTCCTCGCTCAGTCTATCCCAATATCCCTCTTCGCTCTCAGACTCGACCCTCGGCTTCGCCGACCAACCCGTGTGCCCCCCCGCAAAATTTTTGAGGCTGCCTACTCGGGCTTCCGTCGTGGTCGTGAACTTCGGAGCCGCCGTTGATCCTCCTTCGCTGCCTCTGCCTGCTTCCATGGCAGGGTCTTATCTCCTGCCATAATTTCTTCCCACATCCATGATGTCCTCCACTCCTTTTTCTCCCGGGCCCAGGATGTCCGCTCCTACTGACCACGCTGCTTGGTCCGTTTGTGGTGGGATCTTCTGTCACGATCGTTATAAGGACTGGACCAAGGCGCAGTGTGGTTTGGGTTCATCATAATTTATTTAAATGGGAACCAGCAACAAAACAATAAAGAGAAACACACAAACGTACAGCCTAGTAGGGCTCAAAAGCAACAATACAAATCCCACAAACAACAGGTGGGAAAAGGCTGCCTAAATAGGATGCCCAATCAGAGACAACGATAGACAGCTGCCTCTGATTGGGAACCATACCAGGCCAACATAGAAATACAAAAACTAGACTACACATAGAAATAATAAACTAGAACACCCCCCAGTCACGCCCTGACATACTCCACCATAGAAAATAAAGGCTTTCTATGGTCAGGACGTGACAGCTGTGTGTTGTGTTGCAGCAACACTGATGAACTTAAATACATTTGGCCAAAGATATAGAGTTACTGATGTCTGTTCATATAGAGTTTATATATAGAGAGTTATATAGAGAGAGTTTATATAGAGATAGAGTTTATATAGAGAGAGTTTATATAGAGAGAGTATATATATAGAGAGTTTATATAGATATAGAGTCATATAGAGATAGTTTATATTTGTATTTATTTTTATTTTATTTCACCTTTATTTAACCAGATAGGCAAGTTGAGAACAAGTTCTCATTTACAATTGCGACCTGGCCAAGATAAAGCAAAGCAGTTCGACACATACAACGACACAGAGTTACACATGGAGTAAAACAAACATACAGTCAATAATACAGTATAAACAATATATATATACGAATATATACGATGTGAGCAAATGAGGTGAGATAAGGGAGGTAAAGGCAAAAAAAGGCCATGGTGGCAAAGTAAATACAAATAGCAAGTAAAACACTGGAATGGTAGATTTGCAATGGAAGAATGTGCAAAGTAGAAATAAAAATAATAAGGAGCAAAATAAATAAATAAATTAAATACAGTAGGGAAAGAGGTAGTTTGGGCTAAATTATAGGTGGGCTATGTACAGGTGCAGTAATCTGTGAGCTGCTCTGACAGTTGGTGCTTAAAGCTAGTGAGGGAGATAAGTGTTTCCAGTTTCAGAGATTTTTGTAGTTCGTTCCAGTCATTGGCAGCAGAGAACTGGAAGGAGAGGCTTTTTTGAGTTAGTGTTGCAGGAAGCAAATTTCTGCTTGAAAAAGCTAGCCTTGGCTTTTCTAACTGCCTGTGTATAATGGTTTCTAGCTTCCCTGACCAGCTGCATATCACGGGGGCTGTTCGATGCTAATGCAGAACGCCATAGGATGTTTTTGTGTTGGTTAAGGGCAGTCAGGTCTGGGGAGAACCAAGAATATCTATTCCTGGTTCTAAATTTCTTGAATGGGGCGTGTTTATTTAAGATGGTTAGGAAGGCATTTAAAAAAAATATCCAGGCATCCTCTACTGACGGGATGAGATCAATATCCTTCCAGGATACCCCGGCCAGGTCGATTAGAAAGGCCTGCTCGCTGAAGTGTTTCAGGGAGCGTTTGACAGTGATGAGTGGAGGTCGTTTGACCGCTGACCCATTACGGATGCAGGCAATGAGGAAGTGATCGCTGAGATCTTGGTTGAAGACAGCAGAGGTGTATTTAGAGGGCAAGTTGGTTAGGATGATATCTATGAGGGTGCCCGTGTTTAAGGCTTTGGGGAGGTACCTGGTAGGTTCATTGATAATTTGTGTGAGATTGAGGGCATCAAGTTTAGATTGCAGGATGGCTTGGGTGTTAAGCATG
The DNA here is from genome assembly GCF_057628025.1 of Oncorhynchus mykiss. Taxonomy (NCBI): domain Eukaryota; kingdom Metazoa; phylum Chordata; class Actinopteri; order Salmoniformes; family Salmonidae; genus Oncorhynchus; species Oncorhynchus mykiss. The sequence continues at coordinate 97,777,581 of NC_143026.1, read as the reverse complement.
TTATAGAGAGTTTATATAGAGAGAGTTTATATAGAGAGAGTATATATATAGAGAGTTTATATAGATATAGAGTTATATAGAGATAGTTTATATAGAGAGAGTTTATATATAGAGAGTTTATATAGAGATATAGTTTATATATAGAGAGTTTATATAGAGGGATTTTATATATAGAGTTTATATAAATAGAGTCCATATATATAGTCTATATGTAGAGAGTTTATATATAGAGTTTATATATTGTCACGTTCTGACCTTTATTTCCTTTGTTTTGTATTTATTTAGTATGGTCAGGGCGTGAGTTGGGTAGGCAGTCTATGTTTGTTTTTCTATGTTTTGGGGTATTTCTATGTTTCGGCCTAGTATGGTTCTCAATCAGAGGCAGGTGTCATTAGTTGTCTCTGATTGAGAATCATACTTAGGTAGCCTGGGTTTCACTGTGTGTTTGTGGGTGATTGTTCCTGTCTCTGTGTTTGCACCAGATAGGGCTGTTTTGAGTTTTCACATTTCTTGTTTTGTTAGTTATTTCATGTATAGTTGTCTTTATTAAAAACATGAATAACCACCACGCTGCATTTTGGTCCGCCTCTCCTTCAGATGAAGAAAACCGTTACATATATAGAGAGTTTATATATAGAGTTTATATATAGAGTGTTTATATATAGAGAGTCTGTATATAGAGAGTTTATATATAGAGAGTCTGTATATAGAGAGTTTATATATAGAGAGTCTGTATATAGAGAGTTTATATATAGAGAGTTTATATATGGAGAGTTTATATATAGTCTATATATAGAGTATATATATATACAGAGTCTATTTATAGAGAGTTTATATATAGAGAGAGTTTATATATATATAGAGAGTCCATATATAGAGAGTTCATATATATAGAGTCTATATATAGAGAGTTTATATATAGAGTTTATATATAGAGAGTTTATATATAGAGAGAGTTTATATATATATAGAGAGAGTTTATATCTATAGAGTCTATATATAGAGAGTTTATATATAGAGAGAGTTTATATATAGAGAGAGTTTATATATAGAGAGTTTATATATATATAGAGAGTTTATATATAGAGAGAGTTTATATAGAGAGAGTATATACAGTATATAGAGAGAGTTTATATACTGTATATAGAGTCTATATATAGAGAGTTTATATAGAGAGAGTTTATATATAGAGAGTTTATATATATAGAGTTTATTTATAGAGAGAGTTTATATATAGAGAGTCTATATAGAGAGAGTTTATATATATAGAGTTTATATATATAGAGTCTATATAGAGAGAGTTTATATATAGAGAGTTGTCATGACGTTGGCCTGGGGGTAGGTTTATGACAGTCAAATACCTCTTTCCCCCTTTTCCCTCTCTCTACCCTACTGATGTTACATTTGCAAACCCCTTGGTTAACATAGAGATTCTGGGAACATCAGAAGGTGGTGGGAAATGAACTATATTCTGGTAATCCGACCAATTGAACATATGCGGTGGTACTTAATTAATATGATGTCAGTTCGGTTGTCATCTGAGACATTCTCATCAATGATAAGATCACATAAACTCTACAGTGGAAAGTCTGCACATCAGAGTTATCGGATTCACATGGAATTGTTGTTCAATTTAAATGTTTGAATATTAAATTATTTGTGATGGGATGAAATGTGATTTTAGCTTCTAAAAGGTGAGATTTGGGTTTTCATAAGAGAGGGCTCTGCTCAATTAGTGGCCCGCACCTGTGAAGGAACATGGGCTATAAAACTTTTCCTCCTCCTCTCCCTTCCTATATAAAGCCTTGACGACAATATAACTTCCTGTTCCGAGGATGTAGGACGACGGTCCGATGTCAGAATGGTTCAGATAATAACTACAGAACGAAGCCAACATCAGCGTGAGCTTTGGTTGTGAATAGTATGAACTTTGAACTCTTATTCACTACAGAAGTGATACCTCCTAGCCATTGAGTTAGCAACAGCAGCTGCAAACGAGGGTTAGGAAGGAACAGACAGAGTATCCCGTCTATCACACAACGACGTTACTACATGTGATTATGTGTATGTGATTAATTATGTGTATGTGTAATTTTGTGTGATTAGTTAGGTATTTAGTAAATAAATAATTAAACCCAATTTTGTATCGCTGATTCAACTTGTTAGCCAGAGTTCATGAAGATAACCAAGAATTTACATCTTTCAGATGAGACTGAATTAAGGTGACAATTAATATTGACTGCTATTGATGTAAAATATTACCAGCTAGATCTAATGTCTATATTATATTATGAAAAAACAGCTAGATCTACTTTCTCTATTATATTATGACAGACCAGCTAGATCTACTGTCTATATTATATTATGACAGACCAGCTAGATCTACTGTATCTATTATAATATGAAGGACCAGCTAGATCTACTGTCTCTATAATAATATGACAGACCAGCTAGATCTACTGTCTCTATTTTATTATGACAGACCAGCTAGATCTACTGTCTCTATTATAATATGACAGACCAGCTAGATCTACTGTCTCTATTATATTATGACAGACCAGCTAGATCTACTGTCTTTATTATATTATGACAGACCAGCTAGATCTACTGTCTCTATTATTATATGACAGACCAGCTAGATCTACTGTCACTATTATTTAATGACAGACCAGATACATCTACTGTCTGTATTAGATTATGAGAGACCAGCTAGATCTACTGTCTCTGTCATAATATGACAGATCAGCTAGATATGCTGTCTCTATTGTATTATTACAGACCAGCTAGATCTACTGTCTCTATTATTATATGACAGACCAGCTAGATCTACGGTCTCTATTATAATATGACAGACCAGCTAGATCTACTGTCTCTATTATTTGATGACAGACCCGCTACATCTACTGTCTATATTAATTTATGACAGACCAGCTAGATCTACTGTCTCTGTCTCTATTATATTATTACAGACCAGCTAGATCTACTGTCACTATTTTATTATGACAGACCAGCTAGATCTACTGTCTCTATTGTATTACGACAGACCAGGTAGATCTACCGTCGCTATTATATTATGACAGACCAGCTAGATCTACTGTCTCTATTATAATATGACAGACCAGCTTGATCTACTTTCTCTATGTCTCTATTATATTATGACAGACCAGCTAGATCTACTGTCTCTATCATAATATGACAGACCAGCTAGATCTACTGTCTCTATTATATTATGAAAGACCAGCTAGATCTAATGTCTATATTATATTATGAAAAAACAGCTAGATCTACTGTCTCTATTATATTATGACAGACCAGCTAGATCTACTGTCTATATTATATTATGACAGACCAGCTAGATCTACTGTATCTATTATAATATGAAGGACCAGCTAGATCTACTGTCTCTATAATAATATGACAGACCAGCTAGATCTACTGTCTCTATTTTATTATGACAGACCAGCTAGATCTACTGTCTCTATTATAATATGACAGACCAGCTAGATCTACTGTCTCTATTATATTATGACAGACCAGCTAGATCTACTGTCTCTATTATATTATGACAGACCAGCTAGATCTACTGTCTCTATTATAATATGACAGACCAGCTAGATCTACTGTCACTATTATATTATGACAGACCAGCTAGATCTACTGTCTCTATTATATTATGACAAACCAGCTAGATCTACTGTCTCTATTATATAATGACAGACCAGCTAGATCTACTGTATATATTATAATATGACAGACCAGCTAGATCTACTGTCTCTATTATAATATGACAGACCAGGTAAATCTACTGTATATATTATAATATGACAGACCAGCTTGATCTACTGTCTCTATTATATTTTGACAGGCCAGCTAGATCTACTGAACTATTATAATATGACAGACCAGCTAGATCTACTGTCTCTATTATAATATGACAGACCAGCTAGATCTATTGTCTCTATTATAATATGACAGACCAGCTAGATCTACTGTCTCTATAATAATATGACACATCAGCTAGATAGGCTGTCTCTATTATATTATTACAGACCAGCTAGATCTACTGTCTCTATTATTATATGACAGACCAGCTAGATCTACTGTCTCTGTCATAATATGAAAGATCAGCTAGATATGCTGTCTCTATTATATTATTACAGACCAGCTAGATCTACTGTCTCTATTATTATATGACAGACCAGCTAGATCTACTGTCTCTATTATAATATGACAGACCAGCTAGATCTACTGTCTCTATTATAACATGACAGACCAGCTACATCTACTGTCTCTATTATTTAATGACAGACCAGCTACATCTACTGTCTATATTAATTTATGACAGACCAGTTAGATCTACTGTCTCTGTCTCTATTATATTACTACAGACCAGCTAGATCTACTGTCACTATTTTATTATGACAGACCAGCTAGATCTACTGTCTCTATTGTATTACGACAGACCAGGTAGATCTACCGTCTCTATTATATTATGACAGACCAGCTAGATCTACTGTCTCTATTATTATATGACAGACCAGCTAGATCTACTGTCTCTATGTCTCTATTATATTATGACAGACCAGCTAGATCTACTGTCTCTATCATAATATGACAGACCAGCTAGATCTACTGTCTCTATAATATTATGACAGACCAGCTAGATCTAATGTCTCTATTATATTATGACGGACCAGCTAGATCTACTGTCTCTGTCCTAATATGATAGACCAGCTAGATATACTGTCTCTATTATATTATGACAGACCAGCTAGATCTACTGTCTCTATAATAATATGACAGATCAGCTAGATATGCTGTCTCTATTATATTATTACAGACCAGCTAGATCTACTGTCTCTATTATTATATGACAGACCAGCTAGATCTACTGTCTCTATTATTTAATGACAGACCAGATACATCTACTGTCTGTATTAGATTATGACAGACCAGCTAGATCTACTGTCTCTGTCATAATATGACAGATCAGCTAGATATGCTGTCTCTATTGTATTATTACAGACCAGCTAGATCTACTGTCTCTGTTATTATATGACAGACCAGCTAGATCTACTGTCTCTATTATAATATGACAGACCAGCTAGATCTACTGTCTCTATTATAATATGACAGACCAGCTAGATCTACTGTCTCTATTATTTAATGACAGACCCGCTACATCTACTGTCTATATTAATTTATGACAGACCAGCTAGATCTACTGTCTCTGTCTCTATTATATTATTACAGACCAGCTAGATCTACTGTCACTATTTTATTATGACAGACCAGCTAGATCTACTGTCTCTATTGTATTACGACAGACCAGGTAGATCTACCGTCGCTATTATATTATGACAGACCAGCTAGATCTACTGTCTCTATTATAATATGACAGACCAGCTTGATCTACTTTCTCTATGTCTCTATTATATTATGACAGACCAGCTAGATCTACTGTCTCTAACATAATATGACAGACCAGCTAGATCTACTGTCTCTATTATATTATGACAGACCAGCTAGATCTAATGTCTCTATTATATTATGAAAAACCAGCTAGATCTACTGTCTCTATTATATTATGACAGACCAGCTAGATCTACTGTCTATATTATATTATGACAGACCAGCTAGATCTACTGTATCTATTATAATATGAAGGACCAGCTAGATCTACTGTCTCTATAATAATATGACAGACCAGCTAGATCTACTGTCTCTATTTTATTATGACAGACCAGCTAGATCTACTGTCTCTATTATAATATGACAGACCAGGTAAATCTACTGTATATATTATAATATGACAGACAAGCTAGATCTATTGTCTCTATTATATTATGACAGACCAGCTAGATCTACTGTCTCTATTATAATATGACAGACCAGCTTGATCTACTGTCACTATTATATTATGACAGACCAGCTAGATCTACTGTCTCTATTATATTATGACAGACCAGCTAGATCTACTGTCGCTATTATATAATGACAGACCAGCTAGATGTACTGTATAAGTTATAATATGACAGACCAGCTAGATCTACTGTCTCTATTATAATATGACAGACCAGGTAAATCTACTGTATATATTATAATATGACAGACCAGCTAGATCTACTGTCTCTATTATATTTTGACAGGCCAGCTAGATCTACTGAACTATTATAATATGACAGACCAGCTAGATCTACTGTCTCTATTATAAAATGACAGACCAGCTAGATCTATTGTCTCTATTATAATATGACAGACCAGCTAGATCTACTGTCTCTATAATAATATGACAGATCAGCTAGATAGGCTGTCTCTATTATATTGTTACAGACCAGCTAGATCTACTGTCTCTATTATTATATGACAGACCAGCTAGATCTACTGTCTCTATTATAATATGACAGACCAGCTAGATCTACTGTCTCTATTATTTCATGACAGACCAGCTACATCTACTGTCTATATTAGATTATGACAGACCAGCTAGATCTACTGTCTCTGTCATAATATGACAGATCAGCTAGATATGCTGTCTCTATTATATTATTACAGACCAGCTAGATCTACTGTCTCTATTATTATATGACAGACCAGCTAGATCTACTGTCTCTATTATAATATGACAGACCAGCTAGATCTACTGTCTCTATTATAACATGACAGACCAGCTACATCTACTGTCTCTATTATTTAATGACAGACCAGCTACATCTACTGTCTATATTAATTTATGACAGACCAGTTAGATCTACTGTCTCTGTCTCTATTATATTACTACAGACCAGCTAGATCTACTGTCTCTATTGTATTACGACAGACCAGGTAGATCTACCATCTCTATTATATTATGACAGACCAGCTAGATCTACTGTCTCTATTATAATATGACAGACCAGCTTGATCTACTGTCTCTATGTCTCTATTATATTATGAAAGACCAGCTAGATCTACTGTCTCTATCATAATATGACAGACCAGCTAGATCTACTGTCTCTATTATATTATGACAGACCAGCTAGATCTAATGTCTCTATTATATTATGACGGACCAGCTAGATCTACTGTCTCTATCCTAATATGATAGACCAGCTAGATCTACTGTCTCTATTATATTATGACAGACCAGCTAGATCTAATGTCTCTATTATATTATGACAGACCAGCTAGATCTACTGTATCTATTGTAATATGATGGACCAGCTAGATCTACTGTCTCTATAATGATTTGACAGACCAGCTAGATCTACTGTCTCTATTATATTATGACAGACCAGCTAGATCTACTGTTTCTATTATATTATGACAGACCAGCTAGATCTACGGTCTCTATTATATCATGACAGACCAGCGAGATCTACTGTCTCTGTCTCTATTATATTATGACAGACCAGCTAGATCTACTGTCTCTATTATAATATGACAGACCAGCTTGATCTACTGTCTCTATGTGTCTATTATATTATGACAGACCAGCTAGATCTACTATCTCTATCATAATATGACAGACCAGCTAGATCTTCTGTCTCTATTATATTATGAAAGACCAGTTAGATCTACTGTATCTATTATAATATGATGGACTAGCTAGATCTACTGTCTCTATAATGATTTGACAGACCAGCTAGATCTACTGTCTCTATTTTATTATGACAGAACAGCTAGATCTACTGTCTCTATTATAATATGACAGACCAGCTAGATCTACTGTCTCTATTATATTATGACAGACCAGCTAGATCTACTGTCTCTATTATATTATGACAGACCAGCTAGATCTACTGTCTCTATTATATTATGACAAACCAGCTAGATCTACTGTCTCTATTATATTATGACAGACCAGCTAGATCTACTGTCTCTATTATATTATGACAGACCAGCTAGATCTACTGTCTCTATTAAATAATGACAGACCAGCTAGATCTACTGTCGCTATTAAATTATGACAGACTAGCTAGATCTACTGTCTCTATTATAATATGACAGACTTGCTAGATCTACTGTCTCTATTATAATATGACAGGCCAGCTAGATCTACTGAACTATTATAATATGACAGACCAGCTAGATCTACTGTCTCTATTATAATATGACAGACCAGCTAGATCTATTGTCTCTATTATACTATGACAGACCAGCTAGATCTACTGTCTCTATAATAATATGACAGATCAGCTAGATAGGCTGTCTCTATTATATTGTTACAGACCAGCTAGATCTACTGTCTCTATTATTATATGACAGACCAGCTAGATCTACTGTCTCTATTATAATATGACAGACCAGCTAGATCTAATGTCTCTATTATTTCATGACAGACCAGCTACATCTACTGTCTATATTAGATTATGACAGACCAGCTAGATCTACTGTCTCTGTCATAATATGACAGATCAGCTAGATATGCTGTCTCTATTATATTATTACAGACCAGCTAGATCTACTGTCTCTATTATTATATGACAGACCAGCTAGATCTACTGTCTCTATTATAATATGACAGACCAGCTAGATCTACTGTCTCTATTATAACATGACAGACCAGCTACATCTACTGTCTCTATTATTTAATGACAGACCAGCTACATCTACTGTCTATATTAATTTATGACAGACCAGTTAGATCTACTGTCTCTGTCTCTATTATATTACTACAGACCAGCTAGATCTACTGTCTCTATTGTATTACGACAGACCAGGTAGATCTACCATCTCTATTATATTATGACAGACCAGCTAGATCTACTGTCTCTATTATAATATGACAGACCAGCTTGATCTACTGTCTCTATGTCTCTATTATATTATGACAGACCAGCTAGATCTACTGTCTCTATCATAATATGACAGACCAGCTAGATCTACTGTCTCTATAATATTATGACAGACCAGCTAGATCTAATGTCTCTATTATATTATGACGGACCAGCTAGATCTACTGTCTCTATCCTAATATGATAGACCAGCTAGATCTACTGTCTCTATTATATTATGACAGACCAGCTAGATCTAATGTCTCTATTATATTATGACAGACCAGCTAGATCTACTGTATCTATTGTAATATGATGGACCAGCTAGATCTACTGTCTCTATAATGATTTGACAGACCAGCTAGATCTACTGTCTCTATTATATTATGACAGACCAGCTAGATCTACTGTTTCTATTATATTATGACAGACCAGCTAGATCTACGGTCTCTATTATATCATGACAGACCAGCGAGATCTACTGTCTCTGTCTCTATTATATTATGACAGACCAGCTAGATCTACTGTCTCTATTATAATATGACAGACCAGCTTGATCTACTGTCTCTATGTCTCTATTATATTATGACAGACCAGCTAGATCTACTGTATCTATTGTAATATGATGGACCAGCTAGATCTACTGTCTCTATAATGATTTGACAGACCAGCTAGATCTACTGTCTCTATTATATTATGACAGACCAGCTAGATCTATTGTTTCTATTATATTATGACAGACCAGCTAGATCTACGGTCTCTATTATATCATGACAGACCAGCGAGATCTACTGTCTCTGTCTCTATTATATTATGACAGACCAGCTAGATCTACTGTCTCTATTATAATATGACAGACCAGCTTGATCTACTGTCTCTATGTCTCTATTATATTATGACAGACCAGCTAGATCTACTGTCTCTATCATAATATGACAGACCAGCTAGATCTTCTGTCTCTATTATATTATGAAAGACCAGTTAGATCTACTGTATCTATTATAATATGTTGGACCAGCTAGATCTACTGTCTCTATAATGATTTGACAGACCAGCTAGATCTACTGTCTCTATTTTATTATGACAGAACAGCTAGATCTACTGTCTCTATTATAATATGACAGACCAGCTAGATCTACTGTCTCTATTATATTATGACAGACCAGCTAGATCTACTGTCTCTATTATATTATGACAGACCAGCTAGATCTACTGTCTCTATTATATTATGACAAACCAGCTAGATCTACTGTCTCTATTATATTATGACAGACCAGCTAGATCTACTGTCTCTATTATATTATGACAGACCAGCTAGATCTACTGTCTCTATTAAATAATGACAGACCAGCTAGATCTACTGTCGCTATTAAATTATGACAGACTAGCTAGATCTACTGTCTCTATTATATTATGACAGACCAGCTAGATCTACTGTCTCTAAAATAATATGACAGACCAGCTTTAGCTACTGTCTCTATAATAATATGACAGACCAGCTAGATATGCTGTATCTATTATAATATGACAGACCAGCTAGATCTACTGTATCTATTATAATATGACAGACTAGCTAGATCTACAGTCTCTATTATAATATGACAAACCAGCTTTAGCTACTGTCTCTATAATAATATGACAGACCAGCTAGATATGCTGTCTCTACTATATTATGAAAGACCAGCTAGGTCTACTGTCTCTATTATAATATGACAGACCAGCTAGATCTACTGTATCTATTATAATATGGCAGACAAGGTAGATCTACTGTCTCTAAAATAATATGACAGACCAGCTAGATCTACTGTATCTATTATAATATGACAGACTAGCTAGATCTACAGTCTCTATTTTATTATGACAGACCAGCTAGATCTACTGTCTCTGTCATAATATGACAAATCAGCTAGATATGCTGTCTCTATTATAATATGACAGACCAGCTAGATCTTCTGTCTCTATTATAATATGACAGACCAGCTAGATCTACTGTCTCTATTATTTCATGACAGACCAGCTACATCTACTGTCTATATTAGATTATGACAGACCAGCTAGATCTACTGTCTCTGTCATAATATGACAGATCAGCTAGATATGCTGTCTCTATTATATTATTACAGACCAGCTAGATCTACTGTCTCTATTATTATATGACAGACCAGCTAGATCTACTGTCTCTATTATAATATGACAGACCAGCTAGATCTACTGTCTCTATTATAACATGACAGACCAGCTACATCTACTGTCTCTAGTATTTAATGACAGACCAGCTACATCTACTGTCTATATTAATTTATGACAGACCAGTTAGATCTACTGTCTCTGTCTCTATTATATTACTACAGACCAGCTAGATCTACTGTCTCTATTGTATTACGACAGACCAGGTAGATCTACCATCTCTATTATATTATGACAGACCAGCTAGATCTACTGTCTCTATTATAATATGACAGACCAGCTTGATCTACTGTCTCTATGTCTCTATTATATTATGAAAGACCAGCTAGATCTACTGTCTCTATCATAATATGACAGACCAGCTAGATCTACTGTCTCTATTATATTATGACAGACCAGCTAGATCTAATGTCTCTATTATATTATGACGGACCAGCTAGATCTACTGTCTCTATCCTAATATGATAGACCAGCTAGATCTACTGTCTCTATTATATTATGACAGACCAGCTAGATCTAATGTCTCTATTATATTATGACAGACCAGCTAGATCTACTGTATCTATTGTAATATGATGGACCAGCTAGATCTACTGTCTCTATAATGATTTGACAGACCAGCTAGATCTACTGTCTCTATTATATTATGACAGACCAGCTAGATATACTGTTTCTATTATATTATGACAGACCAGCTAGATCTACGGTCTCTATTATATCATGACAGACCAGCGAGATCTACTGTCTCTGTCTCTATTATATTATGACAGACCAGCTAGATCTACTGTCTCTATTATAATATGACAGACCAGCTTGATCTACTGTCTCTATGTGTCTATTATATTATGACAGACCAGCTAGATCTACTATCTCTATCATAATATGACAGACCAGCTAGATCTTCTGTCTCTATTATATTATGAAAGACCAGTTAGATCTACTGTATCTATTATAATATGATGGACTAGCTAGATCTACTGTCTCTATAATGATTTGACAGACCAGCTAGATCTACTGTCTCTATTTTATTATGACAGAACAGCTAGATCTACTGTCTCTATTATAATATGACAGACCAGCTAGATCTACTGTCTCTATTATATTATGACAGACCAGCTAGATCTACTGTCTCTATTATATTATGACAGACCAGCTAGATCTACTGTCTCTATTATATTATGACAAACCAGCTAGATCTACTGTCTCTATTATATTATGACAGACCAGCTAGATCTACTGTCTCTATTATATTATGACAGACCAGCTAGATCTACTGTCTCTATTAAATAATGACAGACCAGCTAGATCTACTGTCGCTATTAAATTATGACAGACTAGCTAGATCTACTGTCTCTATTATAATATGACAGACTAGCTAGATCTACTGTCTCTATTATAATATGACAGGCCAGCTAGATCTACTGAACTATTATAATATGACAGACCAGCTAGATCTACTGTCTCTATTATAATATGACAGACCAGCTAGATCTATTGTCTCTATTATACTATGACAGACCAGCTAGATCTACTGTCTCTATAATAATATGACAGATCAGCTAGATAGGCTGTCTCTATTATATTGTTACAGACCAGCTAGATCTACTGTCTCTATTATTATATGACAGACCAGCTAGATCTACTGTCTCTATTATAATATGACAGACCAGCTAGATCTAATGTCTCTATTATTTCATGACAGACCAGCTACATCTACTGTCTATATTAGATTATGACAGACCAGCTAGATCTACTGTCTCTGTCATAATATGACAGATCAGCTAGATATGCTGTCTCTATTATATTATTACAGACCAGCTAGATCTACTGTCTCTATTATTATATGACAGACCAGCTAGATCTACTGTCTCTATTATAATATGACAGACCAGCTAGATCTACTGTCTCTATTATAACATGACAGACCAGCTACATCTACTGTCTCTATTATTTAATGACAGACCAGCTATATCTACTGTCTATATTAATTTATGACAGACCAGTTAGATCTACTGTCTCTGTCTCTATTATATTACTACAGACCAGCTAGATCTACTGTCTCTATTGTATTACGACAGACCAGGTAGATCTACCATCTCTATTATATTATGACAGACCAGCTAGATCTACTGTCTCTATTATAATATGACAGACCAGCTTGATCTACTGTCTCTATGTCTCTATTATATTATGACAGACCAGCTAGATCTACTGTCTCTATCATAATATGACAGACCAGCTAGATCTACTGTCTCTATAATATTATGACAGACCAGCTAGATCTAATGTCTCTATTATAATATGACAGACCAGCTAGATCTACTGTCTCTATTATATTATGACAGACCAGCTAGATCTACTGTCTCTATTATATTATGACAGACCAGCTAGATCTACTGTCTCTATTATATTATGACAAACCAGCTAGATCTACTGTCTCTATTATATTATGACAGACCAGCTAGATCTACTGTCTCTATTATATTATGACAGACCAGCTAGATCTACTGTCTCTATTAAATAATGACAGACCAGCTAGATCTACTGTCGCTATTAAATTATGACAGACTAGCTAGATCTACTGTCTCTATTATAATATGACAGACTAGCTAGATCTACTGTCTCTATTATAATATGACAGGCCAGCTAGATCTACTGAACTATTATAATATGACAGACCAGCTAGATCTACTGTCTCTATTATAATATGACAGACCAGCTAGATCTATTGTCTCTATTATACTATGACAGACCAGCTAGATCTACTGTCTCTATAATAATATGACAGATCAGCTAGATAGGCTGTCTCTATTATATTGTTACAGACCAGCTAGATCTACTGTCTCTATTATTATATGACAGACCAGCTAGATCTACTGTCTCTATTATAATATGACAGACCAGCTAGATCTAATGTCTCTATTATTTCATGACAGACCAGCTACATCTACTGTCTATATTAGATTATGACAGACCAGCTAGATCTACTGTCTCTGTCATAATATGACAGATCAGCTAGATATGCTGTCTCTATTATATTATTACAGACCAGCTAGATCTACTGTCTCTATTATTATATGACAGACCAGCTAGATCTACTGTCTCTATTATAATATGACAGACCAGCTAGATCTACTGTCTCTATTATAACATGACAGACCAGCTACATCTACTGTCTCTATTATTTAATGACAGACCAGCTATATCTACTGTCTATATTAATTTATGACAGACCAGTTAGATCTACTGTCTCTGTCTCTATTATATTACTACAGACCAGCTAGATCTACTGTCTCTATTGTATTACGACAGACCAGGTAGATCTACCATCTCTATTATATTATGACAGACCAGCTAGATCTACTGTCTCTATTATAATATGACAGACCAGCTTGATCTACTGTCTCTATGTCTCTATTATATTATGACAGACCAGCTAGATCTACTGTCTCTATCATAATATGACAGACCAGCTAGATCTACTGTCTCTATAATATTATGACAGACCAGCTAGATCTAATGTCTCTATTATATTATGACGGACCAGCTAGATCTACTGTCTCTATCCTAATATGATAGACCAGCTAGATCTACTGTCTCTATTATATTATGACAGACCAGCTAGATCTACTGTCTCTATTATATTATGACAGACCAGCTAGATCTACTGTATCTATTGTAATATGATGGACCAGCTAGATCTACTGTCTCTATAATGATTTGACAGACCAGCTAGATCTACTGTCTCTATTATATTATGACAGACCAGCTAGATCTACTGTTTCTATTATATTATGACAGACCAGCTAGATCTACGGTCTCTATTATATCATGACAGACCAGCGAGATCTACTGTCTCTGTCTCTATTATATTATGACAGACCAGCTAGATCTACTGTCTCTATTATAATATGACACACCAGCTTGATCTACTGTCTCTATGTCTCTATTATATTATGACAGACCAGCTAGATCTACTGTATCTATTGTAATATGATGGACCAGCTAGATCTACTGTCTCTATAATGATTTGACAGACCAGCTAGATCTACTGTCTCTATTATATTATGACAGACCAGCTAGATCTACTGTTTCTATTATATTATGACAGACCAGCTAGATCTACGGTCTCTATTATATCATGACAGACCAGCGAGATCTACTGTCTCTGTCTCTATTATATTATGACAGACCAGCTAGATCTACTGTCTCTATTATAATATGACAGACCAGCTTGATCTACTGTCTCTATGTCTCTATTATATTATGACAGACCAGCTAGATCTACTGTCTCTATCATAATATGACAGACCAGCTAGATCTTCTGTATCTATTATAATATGTTGGACCAGCTAGATCTACTGTCTCTATAATGATTTGACAGACCAGCTAGATCTACTGTCTCTATTTTATTATGACAGAACAGCTAGATCTACTGTCTCTATTATAATATGACAGACCAGCTAGATCTACTGTCTCTATTATATTATGACAGACCAGCTAGATCTACTGTCTCTATTATATTATGACAGACCAGCTAGATCTACTGTCTCTATTATATTATGACAAACCAGCTAGATCTACTGTCTCTATTATATTATGACAGACCAGCTAGATCTACTGTCTCTATTATATTATGACAGACCAGCTAGATCTACTGTCTCTATTAAATAATGACAGACCAGCTAGATCTACTGTCGCTATTAAATTATGACAGACTAGCTAGATCTACTGTCTCTATTATATTATGACAGACCAGCTAGATCTAATGTCTCTACTATATTATGACAGACCAGCTAGATCTACTGTATCTATTATAATATGACAGACCAGCTAGATCTACTGTATCTATTATAATATGGCAGACAAGGTAGATCTACTGTCTCTAAAATAATATGACAGACCAGCTTTAGCTACTGTCTCTATAATAATATGACAGACCAGCTAGATATGCTGTATCTATTATAATATGACAGACCAGCTAGATCTACTGTATCTATTATAATATGACAGACTAGCTAGATCTACTGTCTCTATTTTATTATGACAGAACAGCTAGGTCTACTGTCTCTATTATAATATGACAGACCAGCTAGATCTACTGTATCTATTATAATATGGCAGACAAGGTAGATCTACTGTCTCTAAAATAATATGACAGACCAGCTAGATCTACTGTATCTATTATAATATGACAGACTAGCTAGATCTACAGTCTCTATTTTATTATGACAGACCAGCTAGATCTACTGTCTCTGTCATAATATGACAAATCAGCTAGATATGCTGTCTCTATTATAATATGACAGACCAGCTAGATCTTCTGTCTCTATTATAATATGACAGACCAGCTACATCTACTGTCTCTGTTATTTAATGACAGACCAGCTACATCTACTATCTATATTAATTTATGACAGACCAGCTAGATCTACTGTCTCTATTATTTAATGACAGACCAGCTACATCTACTGTCTATATTAGATTATGACAGACCAGCTAGATCTACTGTCTCTGTCATAATATGACAGACCAGCTAGATATGCTGTCTCTATTATATTATGACAGACCAGCTAGATCTACTGTCTTTATTATATTATGACAGACCAGCTAGATCTACTGTTTCTATTATAATATGACAGACCAGCTAGATCTATTGTATTTTCTATAATATGACAAACCAGCTATGAGTACTGTCTCTATAATAATATGACAGACCAGCTAGATATGCTGTCTCTACTATATTATGAAAGACCAGCTAGGTCTACTGTCTCTAAAATAATATGTGAGACCAGCTAGATCTACTGTCTCTATTTTATTATGACAGACCAGCTAGATCTACTGTCTCTTTCATAATATGACAAATCAGCTAGATATGCTGTCTCTATTATAATATGACAGACCAGCTAGATCTATTGTCTTTTCTATAATATGACAAACCAGCTATAGCTACTGTCTCTATAATAATATGACAGACCAGCTAGATATGCTGTCTCTACTATATTATGAAAGACCAGCTAGGTCTACTGTCTCTATTATAATATGACAGACCAGCTAGATCTACTGTATCTATTATAATATGGCAGACAAGCTAGATCTACTGTCTCTAAAATAATGACAGACCAGCTAGATCTACTGTCTCTATTTTATTATGACAGACCAGCTAGATCTACTGTCTCTATTATATTATGACAGACCAGCTAGATCTACTGTCTCTATTATATTATGACAGACCAGCTAGATCTAATGTCTCTACTAGATCTACTGTCTCTATTAAATGATGACAGACCAGCTAGATCTACTGTCGCTATTAAATTATGACAGACTAGCTAGATCTACGGTCTCTATTATATTATGACAGACCAGGTAGATCTACTGTCTCTACTGTATTATTACAGACCAGCTAGATCTACTGTATCTATTATAATATGACAGACCAGCTAGATCTATTGTCTCTATTATAATATGACAAACCAGCTATAGCTACAGTCTCTATTATAATATGACAGACCAGCTAGATCTACTGTATCTATTATAATATGGCAGACAAGGTAGATCTACTGTCTCTAAAATAATATGACAGACCAGCTAGGTCTACTGTCTATATTATAATATGACAGACCATCTACATCTACTGTCTCTATTATAATATGACAGACCAGCTAGATCTACTGTCTCTATTATAATATGACAGACCAGCTACATCTACTGTCTCTATTATTTAATGACAGACCAGCTACATCTACTGTCTATATTAATTTATGACAGACCAGCTAGATCTACTGTCTCTGTCTCTATTATATTACTACAGACCAGCTAGATCTACCGTCTCTATTATATTATGACAGACCAGCTAGATCTACTGTCTCTATGTCTCTATTATATTATGACAGACCAGCTAGATCTACTGTCTCTATCATAATATGACAGACCAGCTAGATCTTCTGTCTCTATTATATTATGACAGACCAGCTAGATCTAATGTCTCTATTATATTATGAAAGACCAGTTAGATCTACTGTATCTATTATAATATGATGGACCAGCTAGATCTACTGTCTCTATAATGATTTGACAGACCAGCTAGATCTACTGTCTCTATTATATTATGACAGACCAGCTAGATCTACTGTCTCTATTATATTATGACAGACCAGCTAGATCTACTGTCTCTATTATATTATGACAGACCAGCTAGATCTACTGTCTCTATTAAATGATGACAGACCAGCTAGATCTACTGTCGCTATTAAATTATGACAGACTAGCTAGATCTACTGTCTCTATTATATTATGACAGACCAGGTAGATCTACTGTCTCTACTATATTAAGACAGACCAGCTAGATCTACTGTATCTATTATAATATGACAGACCAGCTAGATCTATTGTCAACAATTATAATATGACAAACCAGCTTTAGCTACTGTCTCTATAATAATATGACAGACCAGCTAGATATGCTGTCTCTACTATATTATGAAAGACCAGCTAGGTCTACTGTCTCTATTATAATATGACAGACCAGCTAGATCTACTGTATCTATTATAATATGGCAGACAAGGTAGATCTACTGTCTCTAAAATAATATGACAGACCAGCTAGATCTAATGTCTCTATTTTATTATGACAGACCAGCTAGATCTACTGTCTCTGTCATAATATGACAAATCAGCTAGATATGCTGTCTCTATTATAATATGACAGACCAGCTAGATCTACTGTCTCTATTATAATATGACAGACCAGCTACATCTACTGTCTCTGTTATTTAATGACAGACCAGCTACATCTACTGTCTATATTAATTTATGACAGACCAGCTAGATCTACTGTCTCTATTATTTAATGACAGACCAGCTACATCTACTGTCTATATTAGATTATGACAGACCAGCTAGATCTACTGTCTCTGTCATAATATGACAGACCAGCTAGATCTACTGTCTCTATTAAATGTGACAGACCAGCTAGATCTACTGTCGCTATTAAATTATGACAGACTAGCTAGATCTACTGTCTCTATTATATTATGACAGACCAGGTAGATCTACTGTCTCTACTATATTATGACAGACCAGCTAGATATGCTGTCTCTACTATATTATGAAAGACCAGCTAGGTCTACTGTCTCTATTATAATATGCCAGACCAGCTAGATCTACTGTATCTATTATAATATGGCAGACAAGCTAGATCTACTGTCTCTAAAATAATGACAGACCAGCTAGATCTACTGTCTCTATTTTATTATGACAGACCAGCTAGATCTACTGTCTCTATTATATTATGACAGACCAGCTAGATCTACTGTCTCTATTATATTATGACAGACCAGCTAGATCTACTGTCTCTATTAAATGATGACAGACCAGCTAGATCTACTGTCGCTATTAAATTATGACAGACCAGCTAGATCTAATGTCTCTATTATATTATGACAGACCAGGTAGATCTACTGTCTCTACTATATTATGACAGACCAGCTAGATCTACTGTATCTATTATAATATGACAGACCAGCTAGATCTATTGTCTCTATTATAATATGACAAACCAGCTATAGCTACAGTCTCTATTATAATATGACAGACCAGCTAGATCTACTGTATCTATTATAATATGGCAGACAAGGTAGATCTACTGTCTCTAAAATAATATGACAGACCAGCTAGATCTACTGTCTCTATTATAATATGACAGACCATCTACATCTACTGTCTCTGTTATGATATGACAGACCAGCTAGATCTACTGTCTCTATTATATTATGAAAGACCAGTTAGATCTACTGTATCTATTATAATATGTTGGACCAGCTAGATCTACTGTCTCTATAATGATTTGACAGACCAGCTAGATCTACTGTCTCTATTTTATTATGACAGACCAGCTAGATCTAATGTCTCTATTATATTATGAAAGACCAGTTAGATCTACTGTATCTATTATAATATGATGGACCAGCTAGATCTACTGTCTCTATAATGATTTGACAGACCAGCTAGATCTACTGTCTCTATTATATTATGACAGACCAGCTAGATCTACTGTCTCTATTATATTATGACAGACCAGCTAGATCTACTGTCTCTATTATATTATGACAGACCAGCTAGATCTACTGTCTCTATTAAATGATGACAGACCAGCTAGATCTACTGTCGCTATTAAATTATGACAGACTAGCTAGATCTACTGTCTCTATTATATTATGACAGACCAGGTAGATCTACTGTCTCTACTATATTAAGACAGACCAGCTAGATCTACTGTTTCTATTATAATATGACAGACCAGCTAGATCTATTGTCAACAATTATAATATGACAAACCAGCTATAGCTACTGTCTCTATAATAATATGACAGACCAGCTAGATATGCTGTCTCTACTATATTATGAAAGACCAGCTAGGTCTACTGTCTCTATTATAATATGACAGACCAGCTAGATCTACTGTATCTATTATAATATGGCAGACAAGGTAGATCTACTGTCTCTAAAATAATATGACAGACCAGCTAGATCTAATGTCTCTATTTTATTATGACAGACCAGCTAGATCTACTGTCTCTGTCATAATATGACAAATCAGCTAGATATGCTGTCTCTATTATAATATGACAGACCAGCTAGATCTACTGTCTCTATTATAATATGACAGACCAGCTACATCTACTGTCTCTGTTATTTAATGACAGACCAGCTACATCTACTGTCTATATTAATTTATGACAGACCAGCTAGATCTACTGTCTCTATTATTTAATGACAGACCAGCTACATCTACTGTCTATATTAGATTATGACAGACCAGCTAGATCTACTGTCTCTGTCATAATATGACAGACCAGCTAGATCTACTGTCTCTATTAAATGATGACAGACCAGCTAGATCTACTGTCGCTATTAAATTATGACAGACTAGCTAGATCTACTGTCTCTATTATATTATGACAGACCAGGTAGATCTACTGTCTCTACTATATTATGACAGACCAGCTAGATATGCTGTCTCTACTATATTATGAAAGACCAGCTAGGTCTACTGTCTCTATTATAATATGCCAGACCAGCTAGATCTACTGTATCTATTATAATATGGCAGACAAGCTAGATCTACTGTCTCTAAAATAATGACAGACCAGCTAGATCTACTGTCTCTATTTTATTATGACAGACCAGCTAGATCTACTGTCTCTATTATATTATGACAGACCAGCTAGATCTACTGTCTCTATTATATTATGACAGACCAGCTAGATCTACTGTCTCTATTAAATGATGACAGACCAGCTAGATCTACTGTCGCTATTCAATTATGACAGACCAGCTAGATCTAATGTCTCTATTATATTATGACAGACCAAGTAGATCTACTGTCTCTACTATATTATGACAGACCAGCTAGATCTACTGTATCTATTATAATATGACAGACCAGCTAGATCTATTGTCTCTATTATAATATGACAAACCAGCTATAGCTACAGTCTCTATTATAATATGACAGACCAGCTAGATCTACTGTATCTATTATAATATGGCAGACAAGGTAGATCTACTGTCTCTAAAATAATATGACAGACCAGCTAGATCTACTGTCTCTATTATAATATGACAGACCATCTACATCTACTGTCTCTGTTATGATATGACAGACCAGCTAGATCTACTGTCTCTATTATAATATGACAGACCAGCTACATCTACTGTCTCTATTATTTAATGACAGACCAGCTACATCTACTGTCTATATTAATTTATGACAGACCAGCTAGATCTACTGTCTCTGTCTCTATTATATTACTACAGACCAGCTAGATCTACCGTCTCTATTATATTATGACAGACCAGCTAGATCTACTGTCTCTATGTCTCTATTATATTATGACAGACCAGCTAGATCTACTGTCTCTATCATAATATGACAGACCAGCTAGATCTTCTGTCTCTATTATATTATGACAGACCAGCTAGATCTAATGTCTCTATTATATTATGAAAGACCAGTTAGATCTACTGTATCTATTATAATATGATGGACCAGCTAGATCTACTGTCTCTATAATGATTTGACAGACCAGCTAGATCTACTGTCTCTATTATATTATGACAGACCAGCTAGATCTACTGTCTCTATTATATTATGACAGACCAGCTAGATCTACTGTCGCTATTAAATTATGACAGACTAGCTAGTTCTACTGTCTCTATTATATTATGACAGACCAGGTAGATCTACTGTCTCTACTAGATTAAGACAGACCAGCTAGATCTACTGTATCTATTATAATATGACAGACCAGCTAGATCTATTGTCTCTATTATAATATGACAAACCAGCTTTAGCTACTGTCTCTATAATAATATGACAGACCAGCTAGATATGCTGTCTCTACTATATTATGAAAGACCAGCTAGGTCTACTGTCTCTAAAATAATATGACAGACCAGCTAGATCTACTGTCTCTATTTTATTATGACAGACCAGCTAGAACTACTGTCTCTATTTTATTATGACAGACCAGCTAGATCTACTGTCTCTGTCATAATATGACAAATCAGCTAGATATGCTGTCTCTATTATAATATGACAGACCAGCTAGATCTACTGTCTCTATTATAATATGACAGACCAGCTACATCTACTGTCTCTGTTATTTAATGACAGACCAGCTACATCTACTGTCTATATTAATTTATGACAGACCAGCTAGATCTACTGTCTCTATTATTTAATGACAGACCAGCTACATGTACTGTCTATATTAGATTATGACAGACCAGATAGATCTACTGTCTCTGTCATAATATGACAGATCAGCTAGATATGCTGTCTCTATTATATTATGACAGACCAGCTAGATCTACTGTCTTTATTATATTATGACAGACCAGCTAGATCTACTGTTTCTATTATAATATGACAGACCAGCTAGATCTATTGTCTTTTCTATAATATGACAAACCAGCTATAAGTACTGTCTCTATAATAATATGACAGACCAGCTAGATATGCTGTCTCTACTATATTATGAAAGACCAGCTAGATCTACTGTCTCTATTATATTATGACAGACCAGCTAGATCTACTGTCTCTATTATATTATGACAGACCAGCTAGATCTACTGTCTCTATTATATTATGACAAACCAGCTAGATCTACTGTCTCTATTATATTATGACAGACCAGCTAGATCTACTGTCTCTATTATATTATGACAGACCAGCTAGATCTACTGTCTCTATTAAATGATGACAGACCAGCTAGATCTACTGTCGCTATTAAATTATGACAGACTAGCTAGATCTACTGTCTCTATTATATTATGACAGACCAGGTAGATCTACTGTCTCTACTATATTATGACAGACCAGCTAGATCTACTGTATCTATTATAATATGAAAGACCAGCTAGATCTATTGTCACCAATTATAATATGACAAACCAGCTTTAGCTACTGTCTCTATAATAATATGACAGACCAGCTAGATATGCTGTCTCTACTATATTATGAAAGACCAGCTAGATCTACTGTCTCTAAAATAATATGACAGACCAGCTAGATCTACTGTCTCTATTTTATTATGACAGACCAGCTAGATCTACTGTCTCTTTCATAATATGACAAATCAGCTAGATATGCTGTCTCTATAATAATATGACAGACCAGCTAGATCTACTGTCTCTATTTTATTATGACAGACCAGCTAGATCTACTGTCTCTATTACAATATGACAGACCAGCTAGATCTACTGTCTCTATTATATTATGACAGACCAGCTAGATCTACTGTCTCTATTATATTATGACAGACCAGCTAGATCTACTGTCTCTATTATTATATGACAGACCAGCTAGATCTACTGTCACTATTATTTAATGACAGACCAGATACATCTACTGTCTGTATTAGATTATGACAGACCAGCTAGATCTACTGTCTCTGTCATAATATGACAGATCAGCTAGATATGCTGTCTCTATTGTATTATTACAGACCAGCTAGATCTATTGTCTTTTCTATAATATGACAAACCAGCTATAGCTACTGTCTCTATAATAATATGACAGACCAGCTAGATATGCTGTCTCTACTATATTATGAAAGACCAGCTAGGTCTACTGTCTCTATTAGAATATGACAGACCAGCTAGATCTACTGTATCTATTATAATATGGCAGACAAGCTAGATCTACTGTCTCTAAAATAATGACAGACCAGCTAGATCTACTGTCTCTATTTTATTATGACAGACCAGCTAGATCTACTGTCTCTATTATATTATGACAGACCAGCTAGATCTACTGTCTCTATTATATTATGACAGACCAGCTAGATCTACTGTCTCTATTAAATGATGACAGACCAGCTAGATCTACTGTCGCTATTAAATTATGACAGACCAGCTAGATCTACTGTCTCTATTATATTATGACAGACCAGGTAGATCTACTGTCTCTACTATATTATGACAGACCAGCTAGATCTACTGTATCTATTATAATATGACAGACCAGCTAGATCTATTGTCTCTATTATAATATGACAAACCAGCTATAGCTACAGTCTCTATTATAATATGACAGACCAGCTAGATCTACTGTATCTATTATAATATGGCAGACAAGGTAGATCTACTGTCTCTAAAATAATATGACAGACCAGCTAGATCTACTGTCTCTATTATAATATGACAGACCATCTACATCTACTGTCTCTGTTATAATATGACAGACCAGCTAGATGTACTGTCTCTATTATAATATGACAGACCAGCTACATCTACTGTCTCTATTATTTAATGACAGACCAGCTACATCTACTGTCTATATTAATTTATGACAGACCAGCTAGATCTACTGTCTCTATTATATTATGACAGACCAGGTAGATCTACTGTCTCTACTATATTATGACAGACCAGCTAGATCTACTGTATCTATTATAATATGACAGACCAGCTAGATCTATTGTCTCTATTATAATATGACAAACCAGCTATAGCTACAGTCTCTATTATATTACTACAGACCAGCTAGATCTACCTTCTCTATTATATTATGACAGACCAGCTAGATCTACTGTCTCTATGTCTCTATTATATTATGACAGACCAGCTAGATCTACTGTCTCTATCATAATATGACAGACAAGCTAGATCTTCTGTCTCTATTATATTATGACAGACCAGCTAGATCTAATGTCTCTATTATATTATGAAAGACCAGTTAGATCTACTGTATCTATTATAATATGATGGACCAGCTAGATCTACTGTCTCTATAATGATTTGACAGACCAGCTAGATCTACTGTCTCTATTTTATTATGACAGACCAGCTAGATCTACTGTCTCTATTTTATTATGACAGACCAGCTAGATCTACTGTCTCTGTCATAATATGACAAATCAGCTAGATATGCTGTCTCTATTATAATATGACAGACCAGCTAGATCTACTGTCTCTATTATTATATGACAGACCAGCTAGATCTACTGTCACTATTATTTAATGACAGACCAGATACATCTACTGTCTGTATTAGATTATGACAGACCAGCTAGATCTACTGTCTCTGTCATAATATGACAGATCAGCTAGATATGCTGTCTCTATTGTATTATTACAGACCAGCTAGATCTATTGTCTTTTCTATAATATGACAAACCAGCTATAGCTACTGTCTCTATAATAATATGACAGACCAGCTAGATATGCTGTCTCTACTATATTATGAAAGACCAGCTAGGTCTACTGTCTCTATTATAATATGACAGACCAGCTAGATCTACTGTATCTATTATAATATGGCAGACAAGCTAGATCTACTGTCTCTAAAATAATGACAGACCAGCTAGATCTACTGTCTCTATTTTATTATGACAGACCAGCTAGATCTACTGTCTCTATTATATTATGACAGACCAGCTAGATCTACTGTCTCTATTATATTATGACAGACCAGCTAGATCTACTGTCTCTATTAAATGATGACAGACCAGCTAGATCTACTGTCGCTATTAAATTATGACAGACCAGCTAGATCTACTGTCTCTATTATATTATGACAGACCAGGTAGATCTACTGTCTCTACTATATTATGACAGACCAGCTAGATCTACTGTATCTATTATAATATGACAGACCAGCTAGATCTATTGTCTCTATTATAATATGACAAACCAGCTATAGCTACAGTCTCTATTATAATATGACAGACCAGCTAGATCTACTGTATCTATTATAATATGGCAGACAAGGTAGATCTACTGTCTCTAAAATAATATGACAGACCAGCTAGATCTACTGTCTCTATTATAATATGACAGACCATCTACATCTACTGTCTCTGTTATAATATGACAGACCAGCTAGATGTACTGTCTCTATTATAATATGACAGACCAGCTACATCTACTGTCTCTATTATTTAATGACAGACCAGCTACATCTACTGTCTATATTAATTTATGACAGACCAGCTAGATCTACTGTCTCTATTATATTATGACAGACCAGGTAGATCTACTGTCTCTACTATATTATGACAGACCAGCTAGATCTACTGTATCTATTATAATATGACAGACCAGCTAGATCTATTGTCTCTATTATAATATGACAAACCAGCTATAGCTACAGTCTCTATTATATTACTACAGACCAGCTAGATCTACCTTCTCTATTATATTATGACAGACCAGCTAGATCTACTGTCTCTATGTCTCTATTATATTATGACAGACCAGCTAGATCTACTGTCTCTATCATAATATGACAGACCAGCTAGATCTTCTGTCTCTATTATATTATGACAGACCAGCTAGATCTAATGTCTCTATTATATTATGAAAGACCAGTTAGATCTACTGTATCTATTATAATATGATGGACCAGCTAGATCTACTGTCTCTATAATGATTTGACAGACCAGCTAGATCTACTGTCTCTATTTTATTATGACAGACCAGCTAGATCTACTGTCTCTATTATATTATGACAGACCAGCTAGATCTACTGTCTCTATTATATTATGACAGACCAGCTAGATCTACTGTCTCTATTAAATGATGACAGACCAGCTAGATCTACTGTCGCTATTAAATTATGACAGACTAGCTAGTTCTACTGTCTCTATTATATTATGACAGACCAGGTAGATCTACTGTCTCTACTAGATTAAGACAGACCAGCTAGATCTACTGTATCTATTATAATATGACAGACCAGCTAGATCTATTGTCTCTATTATAATATGACAAACCAGCTTTAGCTACTGTCTCTATAATAATATGACAGACCAGCTAGATATGCTGTCTCTACTATATTATGAAAGACCAGCTAGGTCTACTGTCTCTATTATAATATGACAGACCAGCTAGATCTACTGTATCTATTATAATATGGCAGACAAGGTAGATCTACTGTCTCTAAAATAATATGACAGACCAGCTAGATCTACTGTCTCTATTTTATTATGACAGACCAGCTAGATCTACTGTCTCTGTCATAATATGACAAATCAGCTAGATATGCTGTCTCTATTATAATATGACAGACCAGCTAGATCTACTGTCTCTATTATAATATGACAGACCAGCTACATCTACTGTCTCTGTTATTTAATGACAGACCAGCTACATCTACTGTCTATGTTAATTTATGACAGACCAGCTAGATCTACTGTCTCTATTATTTAATGACAGACCAGCTACATCTACTGTCTATATTAGATTATGACAGACCAGCTAGATCAACTGTCTCTGTCATTATATGACAGATCAGCTAGATATGCTTTCTCTATTATATTATGACAGACCAGCTAGATCTACTGTCTTTATTATATTATGACAGACCAGCTAGATCTACTGTTTCTATTATAATATGACAGACCAGCTAGATCTATTGTCTTTTCTATAATATGACAAACCAGCTATAAGTACTGTCTCTATAATAATATGACAGACCAGCTAGATATGCTGTCTCTACTATATCATGAAAGACCAGCTAGATCTACTGTCTCTATTATATTATGACAGACCAGCTAGATCTACTGTCTCTATTATATTATGACAGACCAGCTAGATCTACTGTCTCTATTATATTATGACAAACCAGCTAGATCTACTGTCTCTATTATATTATGACAGACCAGCTAGATCTACTGTCTCTATTATATTATGACAGACCAGCTAGATCTACTGTCTCTATTAAATGATGACAGACCAGCTAGATCTACTGTCGCTATTAAATTATGACAGACTAGCTAGATCTACTGTCTCTATTATATTATGACAGACCAGGTAGATCTACTGTCTCTACTATATTATGACAGACCAGCTAGATCTACTGTATCTATTATAATATGACAGACCAGCTAGATCTATTGTCTCTATTATAATATGACAAACCAGCTTTAGCTACTGTCTCTATAATAATATGACAGACCAGCTAGATATGCTGTCTCTACTATATTATGAAAGACCAGCTAGGTCTACTGTCTCTATTATAATATGACAGACCAGCTAGATCTACTTTATCTATTATAATATGGCAGACAAGCTAGATCTACTGTCTCTAAAATAATGACAGACCAGCTTGATCTACTGTCTCTATTTTATTATGACAGACCAGCTAGATCTACTGTCTCTATTATATTATGACAGACCAGCTAGATCTACTGTCTCTATTATATTATGACAGACCAGCTAGATCTACTGTCTCTATTAAATGATGACAGACCAGCTAGATCTACTGTCGCTATTAAATTATGACAGACTAGCTAGATCTACGGTCTCTATTATATTATGACAGACCAGGTAGATCTACTGTCTCTACTATATTATGACAGACCAGCTAGATCTACTGTATCTATTATAATATGACAGACCAGCTAGATCTATTGTCTCTATTATAATATGACAAACCAGCTATATTTACATTCTCTATTATAATATGACAGACCAGCTAGATCTACTGTATCTATTATAATATGGCAGACAAGGTAGATCTACTGTCTCTAAAATAATATGACAGACCAGCTAGATCTACTGTCTCTATTATAATATGACAGACCATCTACATCTACTGTCTCTATTATAATATGACAGACCAGCTAGATCTACTGTCGCTATTAAATTATGACAGACTAGCTAGTTCTACTGTCTCTATTATATTATGACAGACCAGGTAGATCTACTGTCTCTACTAGATTAAGACAGACCAGCTAGATCTACTGTATCTATTATAATATGACAGACCAGCTAGATCTATTGTCTCTATTATAATATGACAAACCAGCTTTAGCTACTGTCTCTATAATAATATGACAGACCAGCTAGATATGCTGTCTCTACTATATTATGAAAGACCAGCTAGGTCTACTGTCTCTATTATAATATGACAGACCAGCTAGATCTACTGTATCTATTATAATATGGCAGACAAGGTAGATCTACTGTCTCTAAAATAATATGACAGACCAGCTAGATCTACTGTCTCTATTTTATTATGACAGACCAGCTAGATCTACTGTCTCTGTCATAATATGACAAATCAGCTAGATATGCTGTCTCTATTATAATATGACAGACCAGCTAGATCTACTGTCTCTATTATAATATGACAGACCAGCTACATCTACTGTCTCTGTTATTTAATGACAGACCAGCTACATCTACTGTCTATATTAATTTATGACAGACCAGCTAGATCTACTGTCTCTATTATTTAATGACAGACCAGCTACATCTACAGTCTATATTAGATTATGACAGACCAGCTAGATCTACTGTCTCTGTCATAATATGACAAATCAGCTAGATATGCTGTCTCTATTATAATATGACAGACCAGCTAGATCTACTGTCTCTATTATAATATGACAGACCATCTACATCTACTGTCTCTATTATAATATGACAGACCAGCTAGATCTACTGTCTCTATTATAATATGACAGACCAGCTACATCTACTGTCTCTATTATTTAATGACAGACCAGCTACATCTACTGTCTATATTAATTTATGACAGACCAGCTAGATCTACTGTCTCTGTCTCTATTATATTACTACAGACCAGCTAGATCTACCGTCTCTATTATATTATGACAGACCAGCTAGATCTACTGTCTCTATGTCTCTATTATATTATGACAGACCAGCTAGATCTACTGTCTCTATCATAATATGACAGACCAGCTAGATCTTCTGTCTCTATTATATTATGACAGACCAGCTAGATCTAATGTCTCTATTATATTATGAAAGACCAGTTAGATCTACTGTATCTATTATAATATGATGGACCAGCTAGATCTACTGTCTCTATAATGATTTGACAGACCAGCTAGATCTACTGTCTCTATTATATTATGACAGACCAGCTAGATCTACTGTCTCTATTATATTATGACAGACCAGCTAGATCTACTGTCTCTATTAAATGATGACAGACCAGCTAGATCTACTGTCGCTATTATATTATGACAGACCAGCTAGATCTACTGTCTCTATTATATTATGACAGACCAGCTAGATCTACTGTCTCTATTATATTATGACAGACCAGCTAGATCTACTGTCTCTATTAAATGATGACAGACCAGCTAGATCTACTGTCGCTATTAAATTATGACAGACTAGCTAGTTCTACTGTCTCTATTATATTATGACAGACCAGGTAGATCTACTGTCTCTACTAGATTAAGACAGACCAGCTAGATCTACTGTATCTATTATAATATGACAGACCAGCTAGATCTATTGTCTCTATTATAATATGACAAACCAGCTTTAGCTACTGTCTCTATAATAATATGACAGACCAGCTAGATATGCTGTCTCTACTATATTATGAAAGACCAGCTAGGTCTACTGTCTCTATTATAATATGACAGACCAGCTAGATCTACTGTATCTATTATAATATGGCAGACAAGGTAGATCTACTGTCTCTAAAATAATATGACAGACCAGCTAGATCTACTGTCTCTATTATATTATTACAGACCAGCTAGATCTACTGTCTCTATTATTATATGGCAGACCAGCTAGATCTACTGTCTCTATTATAATATGACAGACCAGCTAGATCTACTGTCTCTATAATTTAATGACAGACCAGCTACATCTACTGTCTATATTAGATTATGACAGACCAGCTAGATCTACTGTTTCTGTCATAATATGACAGATCAGCTAGATATGCTGTCTCTATTATATTATTACAGACGGGCTAGATCTACTGTCTCTATTATTATATGACAGACCAGCTAGATCTACTGTCTCTATTATAATATGACAGACGAGCTAGATCTACTGTCTCTATTATAACATGACAGACCAACTACATCTACTGTCTTTATTATTTAATGACAGACCAGCTACATCTACTGTCTATATTAATTTATGACAGACCAGTTAGATCTACTGTCTCTGTCTCTATTATATTACTACAGACCAGCTAGATCTACTGTCACTATTTTATTATGACAGACCAGCTAGATCTACTGTCTCTATTTTATTACGACAGACCAGGTAGATCTACCGTCTCTATTATATAATGACAGACCAGCTAGATCTACTGTCTCTATTATAATATGACAGACCAGCTTGATCTACTGTCTCTATGTCTCTATTATATTATGACAGACCAGCTAGATCTACTGTCTCTATCATAATATGACAGACCAGCTAGATCTACTGTCTCTATAATATTATGACAGACCAGCTAGATCTAATGTCTCTATTATATTATGACGGACCAGCTAGATCTACTGTCTCTATCCTAATATGATAGACCAGCTAGATATACTGTCTCTATTATATTATGACAGACCAGCTAGATCTACTGTCTCTATAATAATATGACAGATCAGCTAGATATGCTGTCTCTATTATATTATTACAGACCAGCTAGATCTACTGTCTCTATTATTATATGACAGACCAGCTAGATCTACTGTCTCTATTATTTAATGACAGACCAGATACATCTACTGTCTGTATTAGATTATGACAGACCAGCTAGATCTACTGTCTCTGTCATAATATGACAGATCAGCTAGATATGCTGTCTCTATTGTATTATTACAGACCAGCTAGATCTACTGTCTCTATTATTATATGACAGACCAGCTAGATCTACGGTCTCTATTATAATATGACAGACCAGCTAGATCTACTGTCTCTATTATTTAATGACAGACCCGCTACATCTACTGTCTATATTAATTCATGACAGACCAGCTAGATCTACTGTCTCTGTCTCTATTATATTATTACAGACCAGCTAGATCTACTGTCACTATTTTATTATGACAGACCAGCTAGATCTACTGTCTCTATTGTATTACGACAGACCAGGTAGATCTACCGTCGCTATTATATTATGACAGACCAGCTAGATCTACTGTCTCTATTATAATATGACAGACCAGCTTGATCTACTTTCTCTATGTCTCTATTATATTATGACAGACCAGCTAGATCTACTGTCTCTATCATAATATGACAGACCAGCTAGATCTACTGTCTCTATTATATTATGAAAGACCAGCTAGATCTAATGTCTATATTATATTATGAAAAAACAGCTAGATCTACTGTCTCTATTATATTATGACAGACCAGCTAGATCTACTGTCTATATTATATTATGACAGACCAGCTAGATCTACTGTATCTATTATAATATGAAGGACCAGCTAGATCTACTGTCTCTATAATAATATGACAGACCAGCTAGATCTACTGGCTCTATTTTATTATGACAGACCAGCTAGATCTACTGTCTCTATTATAATATGACAGACCAGCTAGATCTACTGTCTCTATTATATTATGACAGACCAGCTAGATCTACTGTCTCTATTATATTATGACAGACCAGCTAGATCTACTGTCTCTATTATTATATGACAGACCAGCTAGATCTACTGTCACTATTATTTAATGACAGACCAGATACATCTACTGTCTGTATTAGATTATGACAGACCAGCTAGATCTACTGTCTCTGTCATAATATGACAGATCAGCTAGATATGCTGTCTCTATTGTATTATTACAGACCAGCTAGATCTACTGTCTCTATTATTATATGACAGACCAGCTAGATCTACGGTCTCTATTATAATATGACAGACCAGCTAGATCTACTGTCTCTATTATTTAATGACAGACCCGCTACATCTACTGTCTATATTAATTTATGACAGACCAGCTAGATCTACTGTCTCTGTCTCTATTATATTATTACAGACCAGCTAGATCTACTGTCACTATTTTATTATGACAGACCAGCTAGATCTACTGTCTCTATTGTATTACGACAGACCAGGTAGATCTACCGTCGCTACTATATTATGAAAGACCAGCTAGGTCTACTGTCTCTATTATAATATGACAGACCAGCTAGATCTACTGTATCTATTATAATATGGCAGACAAGCTAGACCTACTGTCTCTAAAATAATGACAGACCAGCTAGATCTACTCTCTCTATTTTATTATGACAGACCAGCTAGATCTACTGTCTCTATTATATTATGACAGACCAGCTAGATCTACTGTCTCTATTATATTATGACAGACCAGCTAGATCTACTGTCTCTATTAAATGATGACAGACCAGCTAGATCTACTGTCGCTATTAAATTATGACAGACTAGCTAGATCTACGGTCTCTATTATATTATGACAGACCAGGTAGATCTACTGTCTCTACTATATTATGACAGACCAGCTAGATCTACTGTATCTATTATAATATGACAGACCAGCTAGATCTATTGTCTCTATTATAATATGACAAACCAGCTATAGCTACAGTCTCTATTATAATATGACAGACCAGCTAGATCTACTGTATCTATTATAATATGGCAGACAAGGTAGATCTACTGTCTCTAAAATAATATGACAGACCAGCTAGATCTACTGTCTCTATTATAATATGACAGACCATCTACATCTACTGTCTCTATTATAATATGACAGACCAGCTAGATCTACTGTCTCTATTATAATATGACAGACCAGCTACATCTACTGTCTCTATTATTTAATGACAGACCAGCTACATCTACTGTCTATATTAATTTATGACAGACCAGCTAGATCTACTGTCTCTGTCTCTATTATATTACTACAGACCAGCTAGATCTACCGTCTCTATTATATTATGACAGACCAGCTAGATCTACTGTCTCTATGTCTCTATTATATTATGACAGACCAGCTAGATCTACTGTCTCTATCATAATATGACAGACCAGCTAGATCTTCTGTCTCTATTATATTATGACAGACCAGCTAGATCTAATGTCTCTATTATATTATGAAAGACCAGTTAGATCTACTGTATCTATTATAATATGATGGACCAGCTAGATCTACTGTCTCTATAATGATTTGACAGACCAGCTAGATCTACTGTCTCTATTTTATTATGACAGACCAGCTAGATCTACTGTCTCTATTATATTATGACAGACCAGCTAGATCTACTGTCTCTATTATATTATGACAGACCAGCTAGATCTACTGTCTCTATTAAATGATGACAGACCAGCTAGATCTACTGTCGCTATTAAATTATGACAGACTAGCTAGTTCTACTGTCTCTATTATATTATGACAGACCAGGTAGATCTACTGTCTCTATTATATTATGACAGACCAGCTAGATCTACTGTCTCTATTATTATATGACAGACCAGCTAGATCTACTGTCACTATTATTTAATGACAGACCAGATACATCTACTGTCTGTATTAGATTATGACAGACCAGCTAGATCTACTGTCTCTGTCATAATATGACAGATCAGCTAGATATGCTGTCTCTATTGTATTATTACAGACCAGCTAGATCTACTGTCTCTATTATTATATGACAGACCAGCTAGATCTACGGTCTCTATTATAATATGACAGACCAGCTAGATCTACTGTCTCTATTATTTAATGACAGACCCGCTACATCTACTGTCTATATTAATTTATGACAGACCAGCTAGATCTACTGTCTCTGTCTCTATTATATTATTACAGACCAGCTAGATCTACTGTCACTATTTTATTATGACAGACCAGCTAGATCTACTGTCTCTATTGTATTACGACAGACCAGGTAGATCTACCGTCGCTACTATATTATGAAAGACCAGATAGGTCTACTGTCTCTATTATAATATGACAGACCAGCTAGATCTACTGTATCTATTATAATATGGCAGACAAGCTAGATCTACTGTCTCTAAAATAATGAAAGACCAGCTAGATCTACTGTCTCTATTTTATTATGACAGACCAGCTAGATCTACTGTCTCTATTATATTATGACAGACCAGCTAGATCTACTGTCTCTATTATATTATGACAGACCAGGTAGATCTACTGTCTCTACTATATTATGACAGACCAGCTAGATCTACTGTATCTATTATAATATGACAGACCAGCTAGATCTATTGTCTCTATTATAATATGACAAACCAGCTATAGCTACAGTCTCTATTATAATATGACAGACCAGCTAGATCTACTGTATCTATTATAATATGGCAGACAAGGTAGATCTACTGTCTCTAAAATAATATGACAGACCAGCTAGATCTACTGTCTCTATAATGATTTGACAGACCAGCTAGATCTACTGTCTCTATTTTATTATGACA
Organism: Oncorhynchus mykiss; assembly: GCF_057628025.1. Classification (NCBI taxonomy): domain Eukaryota; kingdom Metazoa; phylum Chordata; class Actinopteri; order Salmoniformes; family Salmonidae; genus Oncorhynchus; species Oncorhynchus mykiss. Next base: position 97,741,937 of record NC_143026.1, on the reverse strand, counting down.
GACCAGCTAGATCTACTGTCTCTATTATATTATGACAGACCAGCTAGATCTACTGTCTCTATTATATTATGACAGTCCAGCTAGATCTACTGTCTCTATTAAATGATGACAGACCAGCTAGATCTACTGTCGCTATTAAATTATGACAGACTAGCTAGTTCTACTGTCTCTATTATATTATGACAGACCAGGTAGATCTACTGTCTCTACTAGATTAAGACAGACCAGCTAGATCTACTGTATCTATTATAATATGACAGACCAGCTAGATCTATTGTCTCTATTATAATATGACAAACCAGCTTTAGCTACTGTCTCTATAATAATATGACAGACCAGCTAGATATGCTGTCTCTACTATATTATGAAAGACCAGCTAGGTCTACTGTCTCTATTATAATATGACAGACCAGCTAGATCTACTGTATCTATTATAATATGGCAGACAAGGTAGATCTACTGTCTCTAAAATAATATGACAGACCAGCTAGATCTACTGTCTCTATTATATTATTACAGACCAGCTAGATCTACTGTCTCTATTATTATATGAAAGACCAGCTAGATCTACTGTCTCTATTATAATATGACAGACCAGCTAGATCTACTATCTCTATTATTTAATGACAGACCAGCTACATCTACTGTCTATATTAGATTATGACAGACCAGCTAGATCTACTGTTTCTGTGATAATATGACAGATCAGCTAGATATGCTGTCTCTATTATATTATTACAGACCAGCTAGATCTACTGTCTCTATTATTATATGACAGACCAGCTAGATCTACTGTCTCTATTATAATATGACAGACGAGCTAGATCTACTGTCTCTATTATAACATGACAGACCAGCTACATCTACTGTCTCTATTATTTAATGACAGACCAGCTACATCTACTGTCTATATTAATTTATGACAGACCAGTTAGATCTACTGTCTCTGTCTCTATTATATTACTACAGACCAGCTAGATCTACTGTCACTATTTTATTATGACAGACCAGCTAGATCTACTGTCTCTATTGTATTACGACAGACCAGGTAGATCTACCGTCTCTATTATATTATGACAGACCAGCTAGATCTACTGTCTCTATTATAATATGACAGACCAGCTTGATCTACTGTCTCTATGTCTCTATTATATTATGACAGACCAGCTAGATCTACTGTCTCTATCATAATATGACAGACCAGCTAGATATGCTGTCTCTACTATATTATGAAAGACCAGCTAGATCTACTGTCTCTAAAATAATATGACAGACCAGCTCGATCTACTGTCTCTATTTTATTATGACAGACCAGCTAGATCTACTGTCTCTTTCATAATATGACAAATCAGCTAGATATGCTGTCTCTATTATAATATGACAGACCAGCTAGATCTATTGTCTTTTCTATAATATGACAAACCAGCTATAGCTACTGTCTCTATAATAATATGACAGACCAGCTAGATATGCTGTCTCTACTATATTATGAAAGACCAGCTAGGTCTACTGTCTCTATTATAATATGACAGACCAGCTAGATCTACTGTATCTATTATAATATGGCAGACAAGCTAGATCTACTGTCTCTAAAATAATGACAGACCAGCTAGATCTACTGTCTCTATTTTATTATGACAGACCAGCTAGATCTACTGTCTCTATTATATTATGACAGACCAGCTAGATCTACTGTCGCTATTAAATTATGACAGACTAGCTAGATCTACGGTCTCTATTATATTATGACAGACCAGGTAGATCTACTGTCTCTACTATATTATGACAGACCAGCTAGATCTACTGTATCTATTATAATATGACAGACCAGCTAGATCTATTGTCTCTATTATAATATGACAAGCCAGCTATAGCTACTGTCTCTATTATAATATGACAGACCAGCTAGATCTACTGTATCTATTATAATATGGCAGACAAGGTAGATCTACTGTCTCTAAAATAATATGACAGACCAGCTAGATCTACTGTCTCTATTATATTATTACAGACCAGCTAGATCTACTGTCTCTATTATTATATGACAGACCAGCTAGATCTACTGTCTCTATTATAATATGACAGACCAGCTAGATCTACTGTCTCTATTATTTAATGACAGACCAGCTACATCTACTGTCTATATTAGATTATGACAGACCAGCTAGATCTACTGTTTCTGTCATAATATGACAGATCAGCTAGATATGCTGTCTCTATTATATTATTACAGACCAGCTAGATCTACTGTCTCTATTATTATATGACAGACCAGCTAGATCTACTGTCTCTATTATAATATGACAGACGAGCTAGATCTACTGTCTCTATTATAACATGACAGACCAACTACATCTACTGTCTCTATTATTTAATGACAGACCAGCTACATCTACTGTCTATATTAATTTATGACAGACCAGTTAGATCTACTGTCTCTGTCTCTATTATATTACTACAGACCAGCTAGATCTACTGTCACTATTTTATTATGACAGACCAGCTAGATCTACTGTCTCTATTGTATTACGACAGACCAGGTAGATCTACCGTCTCTATTATATTATGACAGACCAGCTAGATCTACTGTCTCTATTATAATATGACAGACCAGCTTGATCTACTGTCTCTATGTCTCTATTATATTATGACAGACCAGCTAGATCTACTGTCTCTATCATAATATGACAGACCAGCTAGATCTACTGTCTCTATAATATTATGACAGACCAGCTAGATCTAATGTCTCTATTATATTATGACGTACCAGCTAGATCTACTGTCTCTATCCTAATATGATAGACCAGCTAGATATACTGTCTCTATTATATTATGACAGACCAGCTAGATCTACTGTCTCTATAATAATATGACAGATCAGCTAGATATGCTGTCTCTATTATATTATTACAGACCAGCTAGATCTACTGTCTCTATTATTATATGACAGACCAGCTAGATCTACTGTCTCTATTATTTAATGACAGACCAGATACATCTACTGTCTGTATTAGATTATGACAGACCAGCTAGATCTACTGTCTCTGTCATAATATGACAGATCAGCTAGATATGCTGTCTCTATTGTATTATTACAGACCAGCTAGATCTACTGTCTCTATTATTATATGACAGACCAGCGAGATCTACGGTCTCTATTATAATATGACAGACCAGCTAGATCTACTGTCTCTATTATTTAATGACAGACCCGCTACATCTACTGTCTATATTAATTTATGACAGACCAGCTAGATCTACTGTCTCTGTCACTATTTTATTATGACAGACCAGTTAGATCTACTGTCTCTATTGTATTACGACAGACCAGGTAGATCTACCGTCGCTATTATATTATGACAGACCAGCTAGATCTACTGTCTCTATTATAATATGACAGACCAGCTTGATCTACTTTCTCTATGTCTCTATTATATTATGACAGACCAGCTAGATCTACTGTCTCTATCATAATATGACAGACCAGCTAGATCTACTGTCTCTATTATATTATGAAAGACCAGCTAGATCTAATGTCTATATTATATTATGAAAAAACAGCTAGATCTACTGTCTCTATTATATTATGACAGACCAGCTAGATCTACTGTCTATATTATATTATGACAGACCAGCTAGATCTACTGTATCTATGATAATATGAAGGACCAGCTAGATCTACTGTCTCTATAATAATATGACAGACCAGCTAGATCTACTGTCTCTATTTTATTATGACAGACCAGCTAGATCTACTGTCTCTATTACAATATGACAGACCAGCTAGATCTACTGTCTCTATTATATTATGACAGACCAGCTAGATCTACTGTCTCTATTATATTATGACAGACCAGCTAGATCTACTGTCTCTATTATTATATGACAGACCAGCTAGATCTACTGTCACTATTATTTAATGACAGACCAGATACATCTACTGTCTGTATTAGATTATGACAGACCAGCTAGATCTACTGTCTCTGTCATAATATGACAGATCAGCTAGATATGCTGTCTCTATTGTATTATTACAGACCAGCTAGATCTACTGTCTCTATTATTATATGACAGACCAGCTAGATCTACGGTCTCTATTATAATATAACAGACCAGCTAGATCTACTGTCTCTATTATTTAATGACAGACCCGCTACATCTACTGTCTATATTAATTTATGACAGACCAGCTAGATCTACTGTCTCTGTCTCTATTATATTATTACAGACCAGCTAGATCTACTGTCACTATTTTATTATGACAGACCAGCTAGATCTACTGTCTCTATTGTATTACGACAGACCAGGTAGATCTACCGTCGCTATTATATTATGACAGACCAGCTAGATCTACTGTCTCTATTATAATATGACAGACCAGCTTGATCTACTTTCTCTATGTCTCTATTATATTATGACAGACCAGCTAGATCTACTGTCTCTATCATAATATGACAGACCAGCTAGATCTACTGTCTCTATTATATTATGAAAGACCAGCTAGATCTAATGTCTATATTATATTATGAAAAAACAGCTAGATCTACTGTCTCTATTATATTATGACAGACCAGCTAGATCTACTGTCTATATTATATTATGACAGACCAGCTAGATCTACTGTATCTATTATAATATGAAGGAACAGCTAGATCTACTGTCTCTATAATAATATGACAGACCAGCTAGATCTACTGTCTCTATTTTATTATGACAGAACAGCTAGATCTACTGTCTCTATTATAATATGACAGACCAGCTAGATCTATTGTCTCTATTATATTATGACAGACCAGCTAGATCTACTGTCTCTATTATATTATGACAGACCAGCTAGATCTACTGTCTCTATTATAATATGACAGACCAGCTAGAACTACTGTCACTATTATATTATGACAGACCAGCTAGATCTACTGTCTCTATTATATTATGACAAACCAGCTAGATCTACTGTCTCTATTATATAATGACAGACCAGCTAGATCTACTGTATATATTATAATATGACAGACCAGCTAGATCTACTGTCTCTATTATAATATGACAGACCAGGTAAATCGACTGTATATATTATAATATGACAGACCAGCTAGATCTACTGTCTCTATTATATTTTGACAGGCCAGCTAGATCTACTGAACTATCATAATATGACAGACCAGCTAGATCTACTGTCTCTATTATAATATGACAGACCAGCTAGATCTATTGTCTCTATTATAATATGACAGACCAGCTAGATCTACTGTCTCTATAATAATATGACAGATCAGCTAGATAGGCTGTCTCTATTATATTATTACAGACCAGCTAGATCTACTGTCTCTATTATTATATGACAGACCAGCTAGATCTACTGTCTCTATTATAATATGACAGACCAGCTAGATCTACTGTCTCTATTATTTAATGACAGACCAGCTACATCTACTGTCTATATTAGATTATAACAGACCAGCTAGATCTACTGTCTCTGTCATAATATGACAGATCAGCTAGATATGCTGTCTCTATTATATTATTACAGACCAGCTAGATCTACTGTCTCTATTATTATATGACAGACCAGCTAGATCTACTGTCTCTATTATAATATGACAGACCAGCTAGATCTACGGTCTCTATTATAATATAACAGACCAGCTAGATCTACTGTCTCTATTATTTAATGACAGACCCGCTACATCTACTGTCTATATTAATTTATGACAGACCAGCTAGATCTACTGTCTCTGTCTCTATTATATTATTACAGACCAGCTAGATCTACTGTCACTATTTTATTATGACAGACCAGCTAGATCTACTGTCTCTATTGTATTACGACAGACCAGGTAGATCTACCGTCGCTATTATATTATGACAGACCAGCTAGATCTACTGTCTCTATTATAATATGACAGACCAGCTTGATCTACTTTCTCTATGTCTCTATTATATTATGACAGACCAGCTAGATCTACTGTCTCTATCATAATATGACAGACCAGCTAGATCTACTGTCTCTATTATATTATGAAAGACCAGCTAGATCTAATGTCTATATTATATTATGAAAAAACAGCTAGATCTACTGTCTCTATTATATTATGACAGACCAGCTAGATCTACTGTCTATATTATATTATGACAGACCAGCTAGATCTACTGTATCTATTATAATATGAAGGAACAGCTAGATCTACTGTCTCTATAATAATATGACAGACCAGCTAGATCTACTGTCTCTATTTTATTATGACAGAACAGCTAGATCTACTGTCTCTATTATAATATGACAGACCAGCTAGATCTATTGTCTCTATTATATTATGACAGACCAGCTAGATCTACTGTCTCTATTATATTATGACAGACCAGCTAGATCTACTGTCTCTATTATAATATGACAGACCAGCTAGAACTACTGTCACTATTATATTATGACAGACCAGCTAGATCTACTGTCTCTATTATATTATGACAAACCAGCTAGATCTACTGTCTCTATTATATAATGACAGACCAGCTAGATCTACTGTATATATTATAATATGACAGACCAGCTAGATCTACTGTCTCTATTATAATATGACAGACCAGGTAAATCGACTGTATATATTATAATATGACAGACCAGCTAGATCTACTGTCTCTATTATATTTTGACAGGCCAGCTAGATCTACTGAACTATCATAATATGACAGACCAGCTAGATCTACTGTCTCTATTATAATATGACAGACCAGCTAGATCTATTGTCTCTATTATAATATGACAGACCAGCTAGATCTACTGTCTCTATAATAATATGACAGATCAGCTAGATAGGCTGTCTCTATTATATTATTACAGACCAGCTAGATCTACTGTCTCTATTATTATATGACAGACCAGCTAGATCTACTGTCTCTATTATAATATGACAGACCAGCTAGATCTACTGTCTCTATTATTTAATGACAGACCAGCTACATCTACTGTCTATATTAGATTATAACAGACCAGCTAGATCTACTGTCTCTGTCATAATATGACAGATCAGCTAGATATGCTGTCTCTATTATATTATTACAGACCAGCTAGATCTACTGTCTCTATTATTATATGACAGACCAGCTAGATCTACTGTCTCTATTATAATATGACAGACCAGCTAGATCTACTGTCTCTATTATAACATGACAGACCAGCTACATCTACTGTCTCTATTATTTAATGACAGACCAGCTACATCTACTGTCTATATTAATTTATGACAGACCAGTTAGATCTACTGTCTCTGTCTCTATCATATTACTACAGACCAGCTAGATCTACTGTCACTATTGTATTATGACAGACCAGCTAGATCTACTGTCTCTATTGTATTACGACAGACCAGGTAGATCTACCGTCTCTATTATATTATGACAGACCAGCTAGATCTACTGTCTCTATTATAATATGACAGACCAGCTTGATCTACTGTCTCTATGTCTCTATTATATTATGACAGACCAGCTAGATCTACTGTCTCTATCATAATATGACAGACCAGCTAGATCTACTGTCTCTATAATATTATGACAGACCAGCTAGATCTAATGTCTCTATTGTATTACGACAGACCAGGTAGATCTACCGTCTCTATTATATTATGACAGACCAGTCTCTGTCATAATATGACAGATCAGCTAGATATGCTGTCTCTATTGTATTATTACAGACCAGCTAGATCTACTGTCTCTATTATTATATGACAGACCAGCGAGATCTACGGTCTCTATTATAATATGACAGACCAGCTAGATCTACTGTCTCTATTATTTAATGACAGACCCGCTACATCTACTGTCTATATTAATTTATGACAGACCAGCTAGATCTACTGTCTCTGTCACTATTTTATTATGACAGACCAGCTAGATCTACTGTCTCTATTGTTTTACGACAGACCAGGTAGATCTACCGTCGCTATTATATTATGACAGACCAGCTAGATCTACTGTCTCTATTATAATATGACAGACCAGCTTGATCTACTTTCTCTATGTCTCTATTATATTATGACAGACCAGCTAGATCTACTGTCTCTATCATAATATGACAGACCAGCTAGATCTACTGTCTCTATTATATTATGAAAGACCAGCTAGATCTAATGTCTATATTATATTATGAAAAAACAGCTAGATCTACTGTCTCTATTATATTATGACAGACCAGCTAGATCTACTGTCTATATTATATTATGACAGACCAGCTAGATCTACTGTATCTATGATAATATGAAGGACCAGCTAGATCTACTGTCTCTATAATAATATGACAGACCAGCTAGATCTACTGTCTCTATTTTATTATGACAGACCAGCTAGATCTACTGTCTCTATTACAATATGACAGACCAGCTAGATCTACTGTCTCTATTATATTATGACAGACCAGCTAGATCTACTGTCTCTATTATATTATGACAGACCAGCTAGATCTACTGTCTCTATTATTATATGACAGACCAGCTAGATCTACTGTCACTATTATTTAATGACAGACCAGATACATCTACTGTCTGTATTAGATTATGACAGACCAGCTAGATCTACTGTCTCTGTCATAATATGACAGATCAGCTAGATATGCTGTCTCTATTGTATTATTACAGACCAGCTAGATCTACTGTCTCTATTATTATATGACAGACCAGCTAGATCTACGGTCTCTATTATAATATAACAGACCAGCTAGATCTACTGTCTCTATTATTTAATGACAGACCCGCTACATCTACTGTCTATATTAATTTATGACAGACCAGCTAGATCTACTGTCTCTGTCTCTATTATATTATTACAGACCAGCTAGATCTACTGTCACTATTTTATTATGACAGACCAGCTAGATCTACTGTCTCTATTGTATTACGACAGACCAGGTAGATCTACCGTCGCTATTATATTATGACAGACCAGCTAGATCTACTGTCTCTATTATAATATGACAGACCAGCTTGATCTACTTTCTCTATGTCTCTATTATATTATGACAGACCAGCTAGATCTACTGTCTCTATCATAATATGACAGACCAGCTAGATCTACTGTCTCTATTATATTATGAAAGACCAGCTAGATCTAATGTCTATATTATATTATGAAAAAACAGCTAGATCTACTGTCTCTATTATATTATGACAGACCAGCTAGATCTACTGTCTATATTATATTATGACAGACCAGCTAGATCTACTGTATCTATTATAATATGAAGGAACAGCTAGATCTACTGTCTCTATAATAATATGACAGACCAGCTAGATCTACTGTCTCTATTTTATTATGACAGAACAGCTAGATCTACTGTCTCTATTATAATATGACAGACCAGCTAGATCTATTGTCTCTATTATATTATGACAGACCAGCTAGATCTACTGTCTCTATTATATTATGACAGACCAGCTAGATCTACTGTCTCTATTATAATATGACAGACCAGCTAGAACTACTGTCACTATTATATTATGACAGACCAGCTAGATCTACTGTCTCTATTATATTATGACAAACCAGCTAGATCTACTGTCTCTATTATATAATGACAGACCAGCTAGATCTACTGTATATATTATAATATGACAGACCAGCTAGATCTACTGTCTCTATTATAATATGACAGACCAGGTAAATCTACTGTATATATTATAATATGACAGACCAGCTAGATCTACTGTCTCTATTATATTTTGACAGGCCAGCTAGATCTACTGAACTATCATAATATGACAGACCAGCTAGATCTACTGTCTCTATTATAATATGACAGACCAGCTAGATCTATTGTCTCTATTATAATATGACAGACCAGCTAGATCTACTGTCTCTATAATAATATGACAGATCAGCTAGATAGGCTGTCTCTATTATATTATTACAGACCAGCTAGATCTACTGTCTCTATTATTATATGACAGACCAGCTAGATCTACTGTCTCTATTATAATATGACAGACCAGCTAGATCTACTGTCTCTATTATTTAATGACAGACCAGCTACATCTACTGTCTATATTAGATTATAACAGACCAGCTAGATCTACTGTCTCTGTCATAATATGACAGATCAGCTAGATATGCTGTCTCTATTATATTATTACAGACCAGCTAGATCTACTGTCTCTATTATTATATGACAGACCAGCTAGATCTACTGTCTCTATTATAATATGACAGACCAGCTAGATCTACTGTCTCTATTATAATATGACAGACCAGCTTGATCTACTGTCTCTATGTCTCTATTGTATTATTACAGACCAGCTAGATCTACTGTCTCTATTATTATATGACAGACCAGCTAGATCTACGGTCTCTATTATAATATGACAGACCAGCTAGATCTACTGTCTCTATTATAATATGACAGACCAGCTAGATCTACTGTCTCTATTATTTAATGACAGACCCGCTACATCTACTGTCTATATTAATTTATGACAGACCAGCTAGATCTACTGTCTCTGTCTCTATTATATTATTACAGACCAGCTAGATCTACTGTCACTATTTTATTATGACAGACCAGCTAGATCTACTGTCTCTATTGTATTACGACAGACCAGGTAGATCTACCGTCGCTATTATATTATGACAGACCAGCTAGATCTACTGTCTCTATTATAATATGACAGACCAGCTTGATCTACTTTCTCCATGTCTCTATTATATTATGACAGACCAGCTAGATCTACTGTCTCTATTATATTATGACAGACCAGCTAGATCTAATGTCTCTATTATATTATGAAAAACCAGCTAGATCTACTGTCTCTATTATATTATGACAGACCAGCTAGATCTACTGTCTATATTATATTATGACAGACCAGGTAAATCTACTGTATATATTATAATATGACAGACCAGCTAGATCTACTGTCTCTATTATATTTTGACAGGCCAGCTAGATCTACTGAACTATTATAATATGACAGACCAGCTAGATCTACTGTCTCTATTATAATATGACAGACCAGCTAGATCTATTGTCTCTATTATAATATGACAGACCAGCTAGATCTACTGTCTCTATAATAATATGACAGATCAGCTAGATAGGCTGTCTCTATTATATTGTTACAGACCAGCTAGATCTACTGTCTCTATTATTATATGACAGACCAGCTAGATCTACTGTCTCTATTATAATATGACAGACCAGCTAGATCTACTGTCTCTATTATTTAATGACAGACCAGCTACATCTACTGTCTATATTAGATTATGACAGACCAGCTAGATCTACTGTCTCTGTCATAATATGACAGATCAGCTAGATATGCTGTCTCTATTATATTATTACAGACCAGCTAGATCTACTGTCTCTATTATTACATGACAGACCAGCTAGATCTACTGTCTCTATTATAATATGACAGACCAGCTAGATCTACTGTCTCTATTATTTAATGACAGACCAGCTACATCTACTGTCTATATTAATTTATGACAGACCAGTTAGATCTACTGTCTCTGTCTCTATTATATTACTACAGACCAGCTAGATCTACTGTCTCTATTGTATTATGACAGACCAGGTAGATCTACCATCTCTATTATATTATGACAGACCAGCTAGATCTACTGTCTCTATTATAATATGACAGACCAGCTTGATCTACTGTCTCTATGTCTCTATTATATTATGACAGACCAGCTAGATCTACTGTCTCTATCATAATATGACAGACCAGCTAGATCTACTGTCTCTATAATATTATGACAGACCAGCTAGATCTAATGTCTCTATTATATTATGACGGACCAGCTAGATCTACTGTCTCTATCCTAATATGATAGACCAGCTAGATCTACTGTCTCTATTATATTATGACAGACCAGCTAGATCTAATGTCTCTATTATATTATGACAGACCAGCTAGATCTACTGTATCTATTGTAATATGATGGACCAGCTAGATCTACTGTCTCTATAATGATTTGACAGACCAGCTAGATCTACTGTCTCTATTATATTATGACAGACCAGCTAGATCTACTGTTTCTATTATATTATGACAGACCAGCTAGATCTACGGTCTCTATTATATCATGACAGACCAGCGAGATCTACTGTCTCTGTCTCTATTATATTATGACAGACCAACTAGATCTACTGTCTCTATTATATTATGACAGACCAGCTAGATCTACTGTCTCTATCATAATATGACAGACCAGCTAGATCTTCTGTCTCTATTATATTAGGAAAGACCAGTTAGATCTACTGTATCTATTATAATATGATGGACCAGCTAGATCTACTGTCTCTATAATGATTTGACAGACCAGCTAGATCTACTGTCTCTATTTTATTATGACAGACCAGCTAGATCTACTGTCTCTATTATATTATGACAGACCAGCTAGATCTACTGTCTCTATTATATTATGACAGACCAGCTAGATCTACTGTCTCTATTAAATGATGACAGACCAGCTAGATCTACTGTCGCTATTAAATTATGACAGACCAGCTAGATCTAATGTCTCTATTATATTATGACGGACCAGCTAGATCTACTGTCTCTATCCTAATATGATAGACCAGCTAGATATACTGTCTCTATTATATTATGACAGACCAGCTAGATCTACTGTCTCTATAATAATATGACAGATCAGCTAGATATGCTGTCTCTATTATATTATTACAGACCAGCTAGATCTACTGTCTCTATTTTTATATGACAGACCAGCTAGATCTACTGTCTCTATTATTTAATGACAGACCAGATACATCTACTGTCTGTATTAGATTATGACAGACCAGCTAGATCTACTGTCTCTGTCATAATATGACAGATCAGCTAGATATGCTGTCTCTATTGTATTATTACAGACCAGCTAGATCTACTGTCTCTATTATTATATGACAGACCAGCTAGATCTACGGTCTCTATTATAATATGACAGACCAGCTAGATCTACTGTCTCTATTATAATATGACAGACCAGCTAGATCTACTGTCTCTATTATTTAATGACAGACCCGCTACATCTACTGTCTATATTAATTTATGACAGACCAGCTAGATCTACTGTCTCTGTCTCTATTATATTATTACAGACCAGCTAGATCTACTGTCACTATTTTATTATGACAGACCAGCTAGATCTACTGTCTCTATTGTATTACGACAGACCAGGTAGATCTACCGTCGCTATTATATTATGACAGACCAGCTAGATCTACTGTCTCTATTATAATATGACAGACCAGCTTGATCTACTTTCTCTATGTCTCTATTATATTATGACAGACCAGCTAGATCTACTGTCTCTAACATAATATGACAGACCAGCTAGATCTACTGTCTCTATTATATTATGACAGACCAGCTAGATCTAATGTCTCTATTATATTATGAAAAACCAGCTAGATCTACTGTCTCTATTATATTATGACAGACCAGCTAGATCTACTGTCTATATTATATTATGACAGACCAGCTAGATCTACTGTATCTATTATAATATGAAGGACCAGCTAGATCTACTGTCTCTATAATAATATGACAGACCAGCTAGATCTACTGTCTCTATTTTATTATGACAGACCAGCTAGATCTACTGTCTCTATTATAATATGACAGACAAGCTAGATCTACTGTCTCTATTATAATATGACAGACCAGGTAAATCTACTGTATATATTATAATATGACAGACCAGCTAGATCTACTGTCTCTATTATATTTTGACAGGCCAGCTAGATCTACTGAACTATTATAATATGACAGACCAGCTAGATCTACTGTCTCTATTATAATATGACAGACCAGCTAGATCTATTGTCTCTATTATAATATGACAGACCAGCTAGATCTACTGTCTCTATAATAATATGACAGATCAGCTAGATAGGCTGTCTCTATTATATTGTTACAGACCAGCTAGATCTACTGTCTCTATTATTATATGACAGACCAGCTAGATCTACTGTCTCTATTATAATATGACAGACCAGCTAGATTTACTGTCTCTATTATTTAATGACAGACCAGCTACATCTACTGTCTATATTAGATTATGACAGACCAGCTAGATCTACTGTCTCTGTCATAATATGACAGATCAGCTAGATATGCTGTCTCTATTATATTATTACAGACCAGCTAGATCTACTGTCTCTATTATTACATGACAGACCAGCTAGATCTACTGTCTCTATTATAATATGACAGACCAGCTAGATCTACTGTCTCTATTATTTAATGACAGACCAGCTACATCTACTGTCTATATTAATTTATGACAGACCAGTTAGATCTACTGTCTCTGTCTCTATTATATTACTACAGACCAGCTAGATCTACTGTCTCTATTGTATTACGACAGACCAGGTAGATCTACCATCTCTATTATATTATGACAGACCAGCTAGATCTACTGTCTCTATTATAATATGACAGACCAGCTTGATCTACTGTCTCTATGTCTCTATTATATTATGACAGACCAGCTAGATCTACTGTCTCTATCATAATATGACAGACCAGCTAGATCTACTGTCTCTATAATATTATGACAGACCAGCTAGATCTAATGTCTCTATTATATTATGACGGACCAGCTAGATCTACTGTCTCTATCCTAATATGATAGACCAGCTAGATCTACTGTCTCTATTATATTATGACAGACCAGCTAGATCTAATGTCTCTATTATATTATGACAGACCAGCTAGATCTACTGTATCTATTGTAATATGATGGACCAGCTAGATCTACTGTCTCTATAATGATTTGACAGACCAGCTAGATCTACTGTCTCTATTATATTATGACAGACCAGCTAGATCTACTGTTTCTATTATATTATGACAGACCAGCTAGATCTACGGTCTCTATTATATCATGACAGACCAGCGAGATCTACTGTCTCTGTCTCTATTATATTATGACAGACCAACTAGATCTACTGTCTCTATTATAATATGACAGACCAGCTTGATCTACTGTCTCTATGTCTCTATTATATTATGACAGACCAGCTAGATCTACTGTCTCTATCATAATATGACAGACCAGCTAGATCTTCTGTCTCTATTATATTAGGAAAGACCAGTTAGATCTACTGTATCTATTATAATATGATGGACCAGCTAGATCTACTGTCTCTATAATGATTTGACAGACCAGCTAGATCTACTGTCTCTATTTTATTATGACAGACCAGCTAGATCTACTGTCTCTATTATATTATGACAGACCAGCTAGATCTACTGTCTCTATTATATTATGACAGACCAGCTAGATCTACTGTCTCTATTAAATGATGACAGACCAGCTAGATCTACTGTCGCTATTAAATTATGACAGACTAGCTAGATCTACTGTCTCTATTATATTATGACAGACCAGGTAGATCTACTGTCTCTACTATATTAAGACAGACCAGCTAGATCTACTGTATCTATTATAATATGACAGACCAGCTAGATCTATTGTCTCTATTATAATATGACAAACCAGCTTTAGCTACTGTCTCTATAATAATATGACAGACCAGCTAGATATGCTGTCTCTACTATATTATGAAAGACCAGCTAGTTCTACTGTCTCTATTATAATATGACAGACCAGCTAGATCTACTGTATCTATTATAATATGGCAGACAAGGTAGATCTACTGTCTCTAAAATAATATGACAGACCAGCTAGATCTAATGTCTCTATTTTATTATGACAGACCAGCTAGATCTACTGTCTCTGTCATAATATGACAAATCAGCTAAATATGCTGTCTCTATTATAATATGACAGACCAGCTAGATCTACTGTCTCTATTATAATATGACAGACCAGCTACATCTACTGTCTCTGTTATTTAATGACAGACCAGCTACATCTACTGTCTATATTAATTTATGACAGACCAGCTAGATCTACTGTCTCTATTATTTAATGACAGACCAGCTACATCCACTGTCTATATTAGATTATGACAGACCAGCTAGATCTACTGTCTCTGTCATAATATGACAGACCAGCTAGATATGCTGTCTCTATTATATTATGACAGACCAGCTAGATCTACTGTCTTTATTATATTATGACAGACCAGCTAGATCTACTGTTTCTATTATAATATGACAGACCAGCTAGATCTATTGTATTTTCTATAATATGACAAACCAGCTATAAGTACTGTCTCTATAATAATATGACAGACCAGCTAGATATGCTGTCTCTACTATATTATGAAAGACCAGCTAGATCTACTGTCTCTATTATATTATGACAGACCAGCTAGATCTACTGTCTCTATTAAATGATGACAGACCAGCTAGATCTACTGTCGCTATTAAATTATGACAGACTAGCTAGATCTACTGTCTCTATTATATTATGACAGACCAGGTAGATCTACTGTCTCTACTATATTATGACAGACCAGCTAGATCTACTGTATCTATTATAATATGACAGACCAGCTAGATCTATTGTCTCTATTATAATATGACAAACCAGCTTTAGCTACTGTCTCTATAATAATATGACAGACCAGCTAGATATGCTGTCTCTACTATATTATGAAAGACCAGCTAGGTCTACTGTCTCTAAAATAATATGACAGACCAGCTAGATCTACTGTCTCTATTTTATTATGACAGACCAGCTAGATCTACTGTCTCTATTATAATATGACAGACCAGCTAGATCTATTGTCTTTTCTATAATATGACAAACCAGCTATAGCTACTGTCTCTATAATAATATGACAGACCAGCTTTAGCTACTGTCTCTATAATAATATGACAGACCAGCTAGATATGCTGTCTCTACTATATTATGAAAGACCAGCTAGGTCTACTGTCTCTATTATAATATGACAGACCAGCTAGATCTACTGTATCTATTATAATATGGCAGACAAGGTAGATCTACTGTCTCTAAAATAATATGACAGACCAGCTAGATCTACTGTCTCTATTTTATTATGACAGACCAGCTAGATCTACTGTCTCTGTCATAATATGACAAATCAGCTAGATATGCTGTCTCTATTATAATATGACAGACCAGCTAGATCTACTGTCTCTATTATAATATGACAGACCAGCTACATCTACTGTCTCTGTTATTTAATGACAGACCAGCTACATCTACTGTCTATATTAATTTATGACAGACCAGCTAGATCTACTGTCTCTATTATTTAATGACAGACCAGCTACAACTACTGTCTATATTAGATTATGACAGACCAGCTAGATCTACTGTCTCTGTCATAATATGACAGATCAGCTAGATATGCTGTCTCTATTATATTATGACAGACCAGCTAGATCTACTGTCTTTATTATATTATGACAGACCAGCTAGATCTACTGTTTCTATTATAATATGACAGACCAGCTAGATCTATTGTCTTTTCTATAATATGACAAACCAGCTATAAGTACTGTCTCTATAATTATATGACAGACCAGCTAGATATGCTGTCTCTACTATATTATGAAAGACCAGCTAGATCTACTGTCTCTATTATATTTTGACAGGCCAGCTAGATCTACTGAACTATTATAATATGACAGACCAGCTAGATCTACTGTCTCTATTATAATATGACAGACCAGCTAGATCTATTGTCTCTATTATAATATGACAGACCAGCTAGATCTACTGTCTCTATAATAATATGACAGATCAGCTAGATAGGCTGTCTCTATTATATTGTTACAGACCAGCTAGATCTACTGTCTCTATTATTATATGACAGACCAGCTAGATCTACTGTCTCTATTATAATATGACAGACCAGCTAGATCTACTGTCTCTATTATTTAATGACAGACCAGCTACATCTACTGTCTATATTAGATTATGACAGACCAGCTAGATCTACTGTCTCTGTCATAATATGACAGATCAGCTAGATATGCTGTCTCTATTATATTATTACAGACCAGCTAGATCTACTGTCTCTATTATTACATGACAGACCAGCTAGATCTACTGTCTCTATTATAATATGACAGACCAGCTAGATCTACTGTCTCTATTATTTAATGACAGACCAGCTACATCTACTGTCTATATTAATTTATGACAGACCAGTTAGATCTACTGTCTCTGTCTCTATTATATTACTACAGACCAGCTAGATCTACTGTCTCTATTGTATTACGACAGACCAGGTAGATCTACCATCTCTATTATATTATGACAGACCAGCTAGATCTACTGTCTCTATTATAATATGACAGACCAGCTTGATCTACTGTCTCTATGTCTCTATTATATTATGACAGACCAGCTAGATCTACTGTCTCTATCATAATATGACAGACCAGCTAGATCTACTGTCTCTATAATATTATGACAGACCAGCTAGATCTAGTGTCTCTATTATATTATGACGGACCAGCTAGATCTACTGTCTCTATCCTAATATGATAGACCAGCTAGATCTACTGTCTCTATTATATTATGACAGACCAGCTAGATCTAATGTCTCTATTATATTATGACAGACCAGCTAGATCTACTGTATCTATTGTAATATGATGGACCAGCTAGATCTACTGTCTCTATAATGATTTGACAGACCAGCTAGATCTACTGTCTCTATTATATTATGACAGACCAGCTAGATCTACTGTTTCTATTATATTATGACAGACCAGCTAGATCTACGGTCTCTATTATATCATGACAGACCAGCGAGATCTACTGTCTCTGTCTCTATTATATTATGACAGACCAACTAGATCTACTGTCTCTATTATAATATGACAGACCAGCTTGATCTACTGTCTCTATGTCTCTATTATATTATGACAGACCAGCTAGATCTACTGTCTCTATCATAATATGACAGACCAGCTAGATCTTCTGTCTCTATTATATTAGGAAAGACCAGTTAGATCTACTGTATCTATTATAATATGATGGACCAGCTAGATCTACTGTCTCTATAATGATTTGACAGACCAGCTAGATCTACTGTCTCTATTTTATTATGACAGACCAGCTAGATCTACTGTCTCTATTATATTATGACAGACCAGCTAGATCTACTGTCTCTATTATATTATGACAGACCAGCTAGATCTACTGTCTCTATTAAATGATGACAGACCAGCTAGATCTACTGTCGCTATTAAATTATGACAGACTAGCTAGATCTACTGTCTCTATTATATTATGACAGACCAGGTAGATCTACTGTCTCTACTATATTAAGACAGACCAGCTAGATCTACTGTATCTATTATAATATGACAGACCAGCTAGATCTATTGTCTCTATTATAATATGACAAACCAGCTTTAGCTACTGTCTCTATAATAATATGACAGACCAGCTAGATATGCTGTCTCTACTATATTATGAAAGACCAGCTAGTTCTACTGTCTCTATTATAATATGACAGACCAGCTAGATCTACTGTATCTATTATAATATGGCAGACAAGGTAGATCTACTGTCTCTAAAATAATATGACAGACCAGCTAGATCTAATGTCTCTATTTTATTATGACAGACCAGCTAGATCTACTGTCTCTGTCATAATATGACAAATCAGCTAGATATGCTGTCTCTATTATAATATGACAGACCAGCTAGATCTACTGTCTCTATTATAATATGACTGACCAGCTACATCTACTGTCTCTGTTATTTAATGACAGACCAGCTACATCTACTGTCTATATTAATTTATGACAGACCAGCTAGATCTACTGTCTCTATTATTTAATGACAGACCAGCTACATCCACTGTCTATATTAGATTATGACAGACCAGCTAGATCTACTGTCTCTGTCATAATATGACAGACCAGCTAGATATGCTGTCTCTATTATATTATGACAGACCAGCTAGATCTACTGTCTTTATTATATTATGACAGACCAGCTAGATCTACTGTTTCTATTATAATATGACAGACCAGCTAGATCTATTGTATTTTCTATAATATGACAAACCAGCTATAAGTACTGTCTCTATAATAATATGACAGACCAGCTAGATATGCTGTCTCTACTATATTATGAAAGACCAGCTAGATCTACTGTCTCTATTATATTATGACAGACCAGCTAGATCTACTGTCTCTATTAAATGATGACAGACCAGCTAGATCTACTGTCGCTATTAAATTATGACAGACTAGCTAGATCTACTGTCTCTATTATATTATGACAGACCAGGTAGATCTACTGTCTCTACTATATTATGACAGACCAGCTAGATCTACTGTATCTATTATAATATGACAGACCAGCTAGATCTATTGTCTCTATTATAATATGACAAACCAGCTTTCGCTACTGTCTCTATAATAATATGACAGACCAGCTAGATATGCTGTCTCTACTATATTATGAAAGACCAGCTAGGTCTACTGTCTCTAAAATAATATGACAGACCAGCTAGATCTACTGTCTCTATTTTATTATGACAGACCAGCTAGATCTACTGTCTCTATTATAATATGACAGACCAGCTAGATCTATTGTCTTTTCTATAATATGACAAACCAGCTATAGCTACTGTCTCTATAATAATATGACAGACCAGCTTTAGCTACTGTCTCTATAATAATATGACAGACCAGCTAGATATGCTGTCTCTACTATATTATGAAAGACCAGCTAGGTCTACTGTCTCTATTATAATATGACAGACCAGCTAGATCTACTGTATCTATTATAATATGGCAGACAAGGTAGATCTACTGTCTCTAAAATAATATGACAGACCAGCTAGATCTACTGTCTCTATTTTATTATGACAGACCAGCTAGATCTACTGTCTCTGTCATAATATGACAAATCAGCTAGATATGCTGTCTCTATTATAATATGACAGACCAGCTAGATCTACTGTCTCTATTATAATATGACAGACCAGCTACATCTACTGTCTCTGTTATTTAATGACAGACCAGCTACATCTACTGTCTATATTAATTTATGACAGACCAGCTAGATCTACTGTCTCTATTATTTAATGACAGACCAGCTACATCTACTGTCTATATTAGATTATGACAGACCAGCTAGATCTACTGTCTCTGTCATAATATGACAGATCAGCTAGATATGCTGTCTCTATTATATTATGACAGACCAGCTAGATCTACTGTCTTTATTATATTATGACAGACCAGCTAGATCTACTGTTTCTATTATAATATGACAGACCAGCTAGATCTATTGTCTTTTCTATAATATGACAAACCAGCTATAAGTACTGTCTCTATAATTATATGACAGACCAGCTAGATATGCTGTCTCTACTATATTATGAAAGACCAGCTAGATCTACTGTCTCTATTATATTATGACAGACCAGCTAGATCTACTGTCTCTATTATATTATGACAGACCAGCTAGATCTACTGTCTCTATTATATTATGACAAACCAGCTAGATCTACTGTCTCTATTATATTATGACAGACCAGCTAGATCTACTGTCTCTATTATATTATGACAGACCAGCTAGATCTACTGTCTCTATTAAATGATGACAGACCAGCTAGATCTACTGTCGCTATTAAATTATGACAGACTAGCTAGATCTACTGTCGCTATTATATTATGACAGACCAGGTAGATCTACTGTCTCTACTATATTATGACAGACCAGCTAGATCTACTGTATCTATTATAATATGACAGACCAGCTAGATCTATTGTCTCTATTATAATATGACAAACCAGCTTTAGCTACTGTCTCTATAATAATATGACAGACCAGCTAGATATGCTGTCTCTACTATATTATGAAAGACCAGCTAGGTCTACTGTCTCTAAAATAATATGACAGACCAGCTAGATCTACTGTCTCTATTTTATTATGACAGACCAGCTAGATCTACTGTCTCTTTCATAATATGACAAATCAGCTAGATATGCTGTCTCTATTATAATATGACAGACCAGCTAGATCTATTGTCTTTTCTATAATATGACAAACCAGCTATAGCTACTGTCTCTATAATAATATGACAGACCAGCTAGATATGCTGTCTCTACTATATTATGAAAGACCAGCTAGGTCTACTGTCTCTATTATAATATGACAGACCAGCTAGATCTACTGTATATATTATAATATGACAGACCAGCTAGATCTACTGTCTCTATTATAATATGACAGACCAGGTAAATCTACTGTATATATTATAATATGACAGACCAGCTAGATCTACTGTCTCTATTATAATTTGACAGGCCAGCTAGATCTACTGAACTATCATAATATGACAGACCAGCTAGATCTACTGTCTCTATTATAATATGACAGACCAGCTAGATCTATTGTCTCTATTATAATATGACAGACCAGCTAGATCTACTGTATCTATAATAATATGACAGACCAGCTAGATATGCTGTCTCTACTATATTATTACAGACCAGCTAGATCTACTGTCTCTATTATTATATGACAGACCAGCTACATCTACAGTCTATATTAGATTATGACAGACCAGCTAGATCTACTGTCTCTGTCATAATATGACAAATCAGCTAGATATGCTGTCTCTATTATAATATGACAGACCAGCTAGATCTACTGTCTCTATTATAATATGACAGACCATCTACATCTACTGTCTCTATTATAATGTGACAGACCAGCTAGATCTACTGTCTCTATTATAATATGACAGACCAGCTACATCTACTGTCTATATTAATTTATGACAGACCAGCTAGATCTACTGTCTCTGTCTCTATTATATTACTACAGACCAGCTAGATCTACCGTCTCTATTATATTATGACAGACCAGCTAGATCTACTGTCTCTATGTCTCTATTATATTATGACAGACCAGCTAGATCTACTGTCTCTATCATAATATGACAGACCAGCTAGATCTTCTGTCTCTATTATATTATGACAGACCAGCTAGATCTAATGTCTCTATTATATTATGAAAGACCAGTTAGATCTACTGTATCTATTATAATATGATGGACCAGCTAGATCTACTGTCTCTATAATGATTTGACAGACCAGCTAGATCTACTGTCTCTATTTTATTATGACAGACCAGCTAGATCTACTGTCTCTATTATATTATGACAGACCAGCTAGATCTACTGTCTCTATTATATTATGACAGACCAGCTAGATCTACTGTCTCTATTAAATGATGACAGACCAGCTAGATCTACTGTCGCTATTAAATTATGACAGACTAGCTAGTTCTACTGTCTCTATTATATTATGACAGACCAGGTAGATCTACTGTCTCTACTAGATTAAGACAGACCAGCTAGATCTACTGTATCTATTATAATATGACAGACCAGCTAGATCTATTGTCTCTATTATAATATGACAAACCAGCTTTAGCTACTGTCTCTATAATAATATGACAGACCAGCTAGATATGCTGTCTCTACTATATTATGAAAGACCAGCTAGGTCTACTGTCTCTATTATAATATGACAGACCAGCTAGATCTACTGTATCTATTATAATATGGCAGACAAGGTAGATCTACTGTCTCTAAAATAATATGACAGACAAGCTAGATCTACTGTCTCTATTATATTATTACAGACCAGCTAGATCTACTGTCTCTATTATTATATGACAGACCAGCTAGATCTACTGTCTCTATTATAATATGACAGACCAGCTAGATCTACTGTCTCTATAATTTAATGACAGACCAGCTACATCTACTGTCTATATTAGATTATGACAGACCAGCTAGATCTACTGTTTCTGTCATAATATGACAGATCAGCTAGATATGCTGTCTCTATTATATTATTACAGACGGGCTAGATCTACTGTCTCTATTATTATATGACAGACCAGCTAGATCTACTGTCTCTATTATAATATGACAGACGAGCTAGATCTACTGTCTCTATTATAACATGACAGACCAACTACATCTACTGTCTTTATTATTTAATGACAGACCAGCTACATCTACTGTCTATATTAATTTATGACAGACCAGTTAGATCTACTGTCTCTGTCTCTATTATATTACTACAGACCAGCTAGATCTACTGTCACTATTTTATTATGACAGACCAGCTAGATCTACTGTCTCTATTTTATTACGACAGACCAGGTAGATCTACCGTCTCTATTATATAATGACAGACCAGCTAGATCTACTGTATCTATTATAATATGACAGACCAGCTTGATCTACTGTCTCTATGTCTCTATTATATTATGACAGACCAGCTAGATCTACTATCTCTATCATAATATGACAGACCAGCTAGATCTACTGTCTCTATAATATTATGACAGACCAGCTAGATCTAATGTCTCTATTATATTATGACGGACCAGCTAGATCTACTGTCTCTATCCTAATATGATAGACCAGCTAGATATACTGTCTCTATTATATTATGACAGACCAGCTAGATCTACTGTCTCTATAATAATATGACAGATCAGCTAGATATGCTGTCTCTATTATATTATTACAGACCAGCTAGATCTACTGTCTCTATTATTATATGACAGACCAGCTAGATCTACTGTCTCTATTATTTAATGACAGACCAGATACATCTACTGTCTGTATTAGATTATGACAGACCAGCTAGATCTACTGTCTCTGTCATAATATGACAGATCAGCTAGATATGCTGTCTCTATTGTATTATTACAGACCAGCTACATCTACAGTCTATATTAGATTATGACAGACCAGCTAGATCTACTGTCTCTGTCATAATATGACAAATCAGCTAGATATGCTGTCTCTATTATAATATGACAGACCAGCTAGATCTACTGTCTCTATTATAATATGACAGACCATCTACATCTACTGTCTCTATTATAATGTGACAGACCAGCTAGATCTACTGTCTCTATTATAATATGACAGACCAGCTACATCTACTGTCTATATTAATTTATGACAGACCAGCTAGATCTACTGTCTCTGTCTCTATTATATTACTACAGACCAGCTAGATCTACCGTCTCTATTATATTATGACAGACCAGCTAGATCTACTGTCTCTATGTCTCTATTATATTATGACAGACCAGCTAGATCTACTGTCTCTATCATAATATGACAGACCAGCTAGATCTTCTGTCTCTATTATATTATGACAGACCAGCTAGATCTAATGTCTCTATTATATTATGAAAGACCAGTTAGATCTACTGTATCTATTATAATATGATGGACCAGCTAGATCTACTGTCTCTATAATGATTTGACAGACCAGCTAGATCTACTGTCTCTATTTTATTATGACAGACCAGCTAGATCTACTGTCTCTATTATATTATGACAGACCAGCTAGATCTACTGTCTCTATTATATTATGACAGACCAGCTAGATCTACTGTCTCTATTAAATGATGACAGACCAGCTAGATCTACTGTCGCTATTAAATTATGACAGACTAGCTAGTTCTACTGTCTCTATTATATTATGACAGACCAGGTAGATCTACTGTCTCTACTAGATTAAGACAGACCAGCTAGATCTACTGTATCTATTATAATATGACAGACCAGCTAGATCTATTGTCTCTATTATAATATGACAAACCAGCTTTAGCTACTGTCTCTATAATAATATGACAGACCAGCTAGATATGCTGTCTCTACTATATTATGAAAGACCAGCTAGGTCTACTGTCTCTATTATAATATGACAGACCAGCTAGATCTACTGTATCTATTATAATATGGCAGACAAGGTAGATCTACTGTCTCTAAAATAATATGACAGACAAGCTAGATCTACTGTCTCTATTATATTATTACAGACCAGCTAGATCTACTGTCTCTATTATTATATGACAGACCAGCTAGATCTACTGTCTCTATTATAATATGACAGACCAGCTAGATCTACTGTCTCTATAATTTAATGACAGACCAGCTACATCTACTGTCTATATTAGATTATGACAGACCAGCTAGATCTACTGTTTCTGTCATAATATGACAGATCAGCTAGATATGCTGTCTCTATTATATTATTACAGACGGGCTAGATCTACTGTCTCTATTATTATATGACAGACCAGCTAGATCTACTGTCTCTATTATAATATGACAGACGAGCTAGATCTACTGTCTCTATTATAACATGACAGACCAACTACATCTACTGTCTTTATTATTTAATGACAGACCAGCTACATCTACTGTCTATATTAATTTATGACAGACCAGTTAGATCTACTGTCTCTGTCTCTATTATATTACTACAGACCAGCTAGATCTACTGTCACTATTTTATTATGACAGACCAGCTAGATCTACTGTCTCTATTTTATTACGACAGACCAGGTAGATCTACCGTCTCTATTATATAATGACAGACCAGCTAGATCTACTGTATCTATTATAATATGACAGACCAGCTTGATCTACTGTCTCTATGTCTCTATTATATTATGACAGACCAGCTAGATCTACTATCTCTATCATAATATGACAGACCAGCTAGATCTACTGTCTCTATAATATTATGACAGACCAGCTAGATCTAATGTCTCTATTATATTATGACGGACCAGCTAGATCTACTGTCTCTATCCTAATATGATAGACCAGCTAGATATACTGTCTCTATTATATTATGACAGACCAGCTAGATCTACTGTCTCTATAATAATATGACAGATCAGCTAGATATGCTGTCTCTATTATATTATTACAGACCAGCTAGATCTACTGTCTCTATTATTATATGACAGACCAGCTAGATCTACTGTCTCTATTATTTAATGACAGACCAGATACATCTACTGTCTGTATTAGATTATGACAGACCAGCTAGATCTACTGTCTCTGTCATAATATGACAGATCAGCTAGATATGCTGTCTCTATTGTATTATTACAGACCAGCTAGATCTACTGTCTCTATTATTATATGACAGACCAGCTAGATCTACGGTCTCTATTATAATATGACAGACCAGCTAGATCTACTGTCTCTATTATTTAATGACAGACCCGCTACATCTACTGTCTATATTAATTCATGACAGACCAGCTAGATCTACTGTCTCTGTCTCTATTATATTATTACAGACCAGCTAGATCTACTGTCACTATTTTATTATGACAGACCAGCTAGATCTACTGTCTCTATTGTATTACGACAGACCAGGTAGATCTACCGTCGCTATTATATTATGACAGACCAGCTAGATCTACTGTCTCTATTATAATATGACAGACCAGCTTGATCTACTTTCTCTATGTCTCTATTATATTATGACAGACCAGCTAGATCTACTGTCTCTATCATAATATGACAGACCAGCTAGATCTACTGTCTCTATTATATTATGACAGACCAGCTAGATCTACTGTCTCTATTAAATGATGACAGACCAGCTAGATCTACTGTCTCTATTATATTATGACAGACCAGCTAGATCTACTGTCTCTATTATATTATGACAAACCAGCTAGATCTACTGTCTCTATTATATTATGACAGACCAGCTAGATCTACTGTCTCTATTATATTATGACAGACCAGCTAGATCTACTGTCTCTATTAAATGATGACAGACCAGCTAGATCTACTGTCGCTATTAAATTATGACAGACTAGCTAGATCTACTGTCGCTATTATATTATGACAGACCAGGTAGATCTACTGTCTCTACTATATTATGACAGACCAGCTAGATCTACTGTATCTATTATAATATGACAGACCAGCTAGATCTATTGTCTCTATTATAATATGACAAACCAGCTTTAGCTACTGTCTCTATAATAATATGACAGACCAGCTAGATATGCTGTCTCTACTATATTATGAAAGACCAGCTAGGTCTACTGTCTCTAAAATAATATGACAGACCAGCTAGATCTACTGTCTCTATTTTATTATGACAGACCAGCTAGATCTACTGTCTCTTTCATAATATGACAAATCAGCTAGATATGCTGTCTCTATTATAATATGACAGACCAGCTAGATCTATTGTCTTTTCTATAATATGACAAACCAGCTATAGCTACTGTCTCTATAATAATATGACAGACCAGCTAGATATGCTGTCTCTACTATATTATGAAAGACCAGCTAGGTCTACTGTCTCTATTATAATATGACAGACCAGCTAGATCTACTGTATATATTATAATATGACAGACCAGCTAGATCTACTGTCTCTATTATAATATGACAGACCAGGTAAATCTACTGTATATATTATAATATGACAGACCAGCTAGATCTACTGTCTCTATTATAATTTGACAGGCCAGCTAGATCTACTGAACTATCATAATATGACAGACCAGCTAGATCTACTGTCTCTATTATAATATGACAGACCAGCTAGATCTATTGTCTCTATTATAATATGACAGACCAGCTAGATCTACTGTATCTATAATAATATGACAGATCAGCTAGATAGGCTGTCTCTATTATATTATTACAGACCAGCTAGATCTACTGTCTCTATTATTATATGACAGACCAGCTACATCTACAGTCTATATTAGATTATGACAGACCAGCTAGATCTACTGTCTCTGTCATAATATGACAAATCAGCTAGATATGCTGTCTCTATTATAATATGACAGACCAGCTAGATCTACTGTCTCTATTATAATATGACAGACCATCTACATCTACTGTCTCTATTATAATGTGACAGACCAGCTAGATCTACTGTCTCTATTATAATATGACAGACCAGCTACATCTACTGTCTATATTAATTTATGACAGACCAGCTAGATCTACTGTCTCTGTCTCTATTATATTACTACAGACCAGCTAGATCTACCGTCTCTATTATATTATGACAGACCAGCTAGATCTACTGTCTCTATGTCTCTATTATATTATGACAGACCAGCTAGATCTACTGTCTCTATCATAATATGACAGACCAGCTAGATCTTCTGTCTCTATTATATTATGACAGACCAGCTAGATCTAATGTCTCTATTATATTATGAAAGACCAGTTAGATCTACTGTATCTATTATAATATGATGGACCAGCTAGATCTACTGTCTCTATAATGATTTGACAGACCAGCTAGATCTACTGTCTCTATTTTATTATGACAGACCAGCTAGATCTACTGTCTCTATTATATTATGACAGACCAGCTAGATCTACTGTCTCTATTATATTATGACAGACCAGCTAGATCTACTGTCTCTATTAAATGATGACAGACCAGCTAGATCTACTGTCGCTATTAAATTATGACAGACTAGCTAGTTCTACTGTCTCTATTATATTATGACAGACCAGGTAGATCTACTGTCTCTACTAGATTAAGACAGACCAGCTAGATCTACTGTATCTATTATAATATGACAGACCAGCTAGATCTATTGTCTCTATTATAATATGACAAACCAGCTTTAGCTACTGTCTCTATAATAATATGACAGACCAGCTAGATATGCTGTCTCTACTATATTATGAAAGACCAGCTAGGTCTACTGTCTCTATTATAATATGACAGACCAGCTAGATCTACTGTATCTATTATAATATGGCAGACAAGGTAGATCTACTGTCTCTAAAATAATATGACAGACCAGCTAGATCTACTGTCTCTATTATATTATTACAGACCAGCTAGATCTACTGTCTCTATTATTATATGACAGACCAGCTAGATCTACTGTCTCTATTATTATATGACAGACCAGCTAGATCTACTGTCTCTATAATTTAATGACAGACCAGCTACATCTACTGTCTATATTAGATTATGACAGACCAGCTAGATCTACTGTTTCTGTCATAATATGACAGATCAGCTAGATATGCTGTCTCTATTATATTATTACAGACGGGCTAGATCTACTGTCTCTATTATTATATGACAGACCAGCTAGATCTACTGTCTCTATTATAATATGACAGACGAGCTAGATCTACTGTCTCTATTATAACATGACAGACCAACTACATCTACTGTCTTTATTATTTAATGACAGACCAGCTACATCTACTGTCTATATTAATTTATGACAGACCAGTTAGATCTACTGTCTCTGTCTCTATTATATTACTACAGACCAGCTAGATCTACTGTCACTATTTTATTATGACAGACCAGCTAGATCTACTGTCTCTATTTTATTACGACAGACCAGGTAGATCTACCGTCTCTATTATATAATGACAGACCAGCTAGATCTACTGTATCTATTATAATATGACAGACCAGCTTGATCTACTGTCTCTATGTCTCTATTATATTATGACAGACCAGCTAGATCTACTATCTCTATCATAATATGACAGACCAGCTAGATCTACTGTCTCTATAATATTATGACAGACCAGCTAGATCTAATGTCTCTATTATATTATGACGGACCAGCTAGATCTACTGTCTCTATCCTAATATGATAGACCAGCTAGATATACTGTCTCTATTATATTATGACAGACCAGCTAGATCTACTGTCTCTATAATAATATGACAGATCAGCTAGATATGCTGTCTCTATTATATTATTACAGACCAGCTAGATCTACTGTCTCTATTATTATATGACAGACCAGCTAGATCTACTGTCTCTATTATTTAATGACAGACCAGATACATCTACTGTCTGTATTAGATTATGACAGACCAGCTAGATCTACTGTCTCTGTCATAATATGACAGATCAGCTAGATATGCTGTCTCTATTGTATTATTACAGACCAGCTAGATCTACTGTCTCTATTATTATATGACAGACCAGCTAGATCTACGGTCTCTATTATAATATGACAGACCAGCTAGATCTACTGTCTCTATTATTTAATGACAGACCCGCTACATCTACTGTCTATATTAATTCATGACAGACCAGCTAGATCTACTGTCTCTGTCTCTATTATATTATTACAGACCAGCTAGATCTACTGTCACTATTTTATTATGACAGACCAGCTAGATCTACTGTCTCTATTGTATTACGACAGACCAGGTAGATCTACCGTCGCTATTATATTATGACAGACCAGCTAGATCTACTGTCTCTATTATAATATGACAGACCAGCTTGATCTACTTTCTCTATGTCTCTATTATATTATGACAGACCAGCTAGATCTACTGTCTCTATCATAATATGACAGACCAGCTAGATCTACTGTCTCTATTATATTATGAAAGACCAGCTAGATCTAATGTCTATATTATATTATGACAGACCAGCTAGATCTACTGTATCTATTATAATATGAAGGACCAGCTAGATCTACTGTCTCTATAATAATATGACAGACCAGCTAGATCTACTGGCTCTATTTTATTATGACAGACCAGCTAGATCTACTGTCTCTATTATAATATGACAGACCAGCTAGATCTACTGTCTCTATTATATTATGACAGACCAGCTAGATCTACTGTCTCTATTATATTATGACAGACCAGCTAGATCTACTGTCTCTATTATTATATGACAGACCAGCTAGATCTACTGTCACTATTATTTAATGACAGACCAGATACATCTACTGTCTGTATTAGATTATGACAGACCAGCTAGATCTACTGTCTCTGTCATAATATGACAGATCAGCTAGATATGCTGTCTCTATTGTATTATTACAGACCAGCTAGATCTACTGTCTCTATTATTATATGACAGACCAGCTAGATCTACTGTCTCTATTATAATATGACAGACCAGCTTGATCTACTTTCTCTATGTCTCTATTATATTATGACAGACCAGCTAGATCTACTGTCTCTATCATAATATGACAGACCAGCTAGATCTACTGTCTCTATTATATTATGAAAGACCAGCTAGATCTAATGTCTATATTATAATATGACAGACCAGCTAGATCTACTGTATCTATTATAATATGAAGGACCAGCTAGATCTACTGTCTCTATAATAATATGACAGACCAGCTAGATCTACTGGCTCTATTTTATTATGACAGACCAGCTAGATCTACTGTCTCTATTATAATATGACAGACCAGCTAGATCTACTGTCTCTATTATATTATGACAGACCAGCTAGATCTACTGTCTCTATTATATTATGACAGACCAGCTAGATCTACTGTCTCTATTATTATATGACAGACCAGCTAGATCTACTGTCACTATTATTTAATGACAGACCAGATACATCTACTGTCTGTATTAGATTATGACAGACCAGCTAGATCTACTGTCTCTGTCATAATATGACAGATCAGCTAGATATGCTGTCTCTATTGTATTATTACAGACCAGCTAGATCTACTGTCTCTATTATTATATGACAGACCAGCTAGATCTACGGTCTCTATTATAATATGACAGACCAGCTAGATCTACTGTCTCTATTATTTAATGACAGACCCGCTACATCTACTGTCTATATTAATTCATGACAGACCAGCTAGATCTACTGTCTCTGTCTCTATTATATTATTACAGACCAGCTAGATCTACTGTCACTATTTTATTATGACAGACCAGCTAGATCTACTGTCTCTATTGTATTACGACAGACCAGGTAGATCTACCGTCGCTATTATATTATGACAGACCAGCTAGATCTACTGTCTCTATTATAATATGACAGACCAGCTTGATCTACTTTCTCTATGTCTCTATTATATTATGACAGACCAGCTAGATCTACTGTCTCTATCATAATATGACAGACCAGCTAGATCTACTGTCTCTATTATATTATGAAAGACCAGCTAGATCTAATGTCTATATTATATTATGACAGACCAGCTAGATCTACTGTATCTATTATAATATGAAGGACCAGCTAGATCTACTGTCTCTATAATAATATGACAGACCAGCTAGATCTACTGGCTCTATTTTATTATGACAGACCAGCTAGATCTACTGTCTCTATTATAATATGACAGACCAGCTAGATCTACTGTCTCTATTATATTATGACAGACCAGCTAGATCTACTGTCTCTATTATCTTATGACAGACCAGCTAGATCTACTGTCTCTATTATTATATGACAGACCAGCTAGATCTACTGTCACTATTATTTAATGACAGACCAGATACATCTACTGTCTGTATTAGATTATGACAGACCAGCTAGATCTACTGTCTCTGTCATAATATGACAGATCAGCTAGATATGCTGTCTCTATTGTATTATTACAGACCAGCTAGATCTACTGTCTCTATTATTATATGACAGACCAGCTAGATCTACTGTCTCTATTATAATATGACAGACCAGCTTGATCTACTTTCTCTATGTCTCTATTATATTATGACAGACCAGCTAGATCTACTGTCTCTATCATAATATGACAGACCAGCTAGATCTACTGTCTCTATTATATTATGAAAGACCAGCTAGATCTAATGTCTATATTATAATATGACAGACCAGCTAGATCTACTGTATCTATTATAATATGAAGGACCAGCTAGATCTACTGTCTCTATAATAATATGACAGACCAGCTAGATCTACTGGCTCTATTTTATTATGACAGACCAGCTAGATCTACTGTCTCTATTATAATATGACAGACCAGCTAGATCTACTGTCTCTATTATATTATGACAGACCAGCTAGATCTACTGTCTCTATTATATTATGACAGACCAGCTAGATCTACTGTCTCTATTATTATATGACAGACCAGCTAGATCTACTGTCACTATTATTTAATGACAGACCAGATACATCTACTGTCTCTATTATTTAATGACAGACCCGCTACATCTACTGTCTATATTAATTTATGACAGACCAGCTAGATCTACTGTCTCTGTCTCTATTATATTATTACAGACCAGCTAGATCTACTGTCACTATTTTATTATGACAGACCAGCTAGATCTACTGTCTCTATTGTATTACGACAGACCAGGTAGATCTACCGTCGCTACTATATTATGAAAGACCAGCTAGGTCTACTGTCTCTATTATAATATGACAGACCAGCTAGATCTACTGTATCTATTATAATATGGCAGACAAGCTAGACCTACTGTCTCTAAAATAATGACAGACCAGCTAGATCTACTCTCTCTATTTTATTATGACAGACCAGCTAGATCTACTGTCTCTATTATATTATGACAGACCAGCTAGATCTACTGTCTCTATTATATTATGACAGACCAGCTAGATCTACTGTCTCTATTAAATGATGACAGACCAGCTAGATCTACTGTCGCTATTAAATTATGACAGACTAGCTAGATCTACGGTCTCTATTATATTATGACAGACCAGGTAGATCTACTGTCTCTACTATATTATGACAGACCAGCTAGATCTACTGTATCTATTATAATATGACAGACCAGCTAGATCTATTGTCTCTATTATAATATGACAAACCAGCTATAGCTACAGTCTCTATTATAATATGACAGACCAGCTAGATCTACTGTATCTATTATAATATGGCAGACAAGGTAGATCTACTGTCTCTAAAATAATATGACAGACCAGCTAGATCTACTGTCTCTATTATAATATGACAGACCATCTACATCTACTGTCTCTATTATAATATGACAGACCAGCTAGATCTACTGTCTCTATTATAATATGACAGACCAGCTACATCTACTGTCTCTATTATTTAATGACAGACCAGCTACATCTACTGTCTATATTAATTTATGACAGACCAGCTAGATCTACTGTCTCTGTCTCTATTATATTACTACAGACCAGCTAGATCTACCGTCTCTATTATATTATGACAGACCAGCTAGATCTACTGTCTCTATTATATTATGACAGACCAGCTAGATCTACTGTCTCTATTATATTATGACAGACCAGCTAGATCTACTGTCTCTATTATTATATGACAGACCAGCTAGATCTACTGTCACTATTATTTAATGACAGACCAGATACATCTACTGTCTGTATTAGATTATGACAGACCAGCTAGATCTACTGTCTCTGTCATAATATGACAGATCAGCTAGATATGCTGTCTCTATTGTATTATTACAGACCAGCTAGATCTACTGTCTCTATTATTATATGACAGACCAGCTAGATCTACGGTCTCTATTATAATATGACAGACCAGCTAGATCTACTGTCTCTATTATTTAATGACAGACCCGCTACATCTACTGTCTATATTAATTTATGACAGACCAGCTAGATCTACTGTCTCTGTCTCTATTATATTATTACAGACCAGCTAGATCTACTGTCACTATTTTATTATGACAGACCAGCTAGATCTACTGTCTCTATTGTATTACGACAGACCAGGTAGATCTACCGTCGCTACTATATTATGAAAGACCAGCTAGGTCTACTGTCTCTATTATAATATGACAGACCAGCTAGATCTACTGTATCTATTATAATATGGCAGACAAGCTAGACCTACTGTCTCTAAAATAATGACAGACCAGCTAGATCTACTCTCTCTATTTTATTATGACAGACCAGCTAGATCTACTGTCTCTATTATATTATGACAGACCAGCTAGATCTACTGTCTCTATTATATTATGACAGACCAGCTAGATCTACTGTCTCTATTAAATGATGACAGACCAGCTAGATCTACTGTCGCTATTAAATTATGACAGACTAGCTAGATCTACGGTCTCTATTATATTATGACAGACCAGGTAGATCTACTGTCTCTACTATATTATGACAGACCAGCTAGATCTACTGTATCTATTATAATATGACAGACCAGCTAGATCTATTGTCTCTATTATAATATGACAAACCAGCTATAGCTACAGTCTCTATTATAATATGACAGACCAGCTAGATCTACTGTATCTATTATAATATGGCAGACAAGGTAGATCTACTGTCTCTAAAATAATATGACAGACCAGCTAGATCTACTGTCTCTATTATAATATGACAGACCATCTACATCTACTGTCTCTATTATAATATGACAGACCAGCTAGATCTACTGTCTCTATTATAATATGACAGACCAGCTACATCTACTGTCTCTATTATTTAATGACAGACCAGCTACATCTACTGTCTATATTAATTCATGACAGACCAGCTAGATCTACTGTCTCTGTCTCTATTATATTACTACAGACCAGCTAGATCTACCGTCTCTATTATATTATGACAGACCAGCTAGATCTACTGTCTCTATGTCTCTATTATATTATGACAGACCAGCTAGATCTACTGTCTCTATCATAATATGACAGACCAGCTAGATCTTCTGTCTCTATTATATTATGACAGACCAGCTAGATCTAATGTCTCTATTATATTATGAAAGACCAGTTAGATCTACTGTATCTATTATAATATGATGGACCAGCTAGATCTACTGTCTCTATAATGATTTGACAGACCAGCTAGATCTACTGTCTCTATTTTATTATGACAGACCAGCTAGATCTACTGTCTCTATTATATTATGACAGACCAGCTAGATCTACTGTCTCTATTATATTATGACAGACCAGCTAGATCTACTGTCTCTATTAAATGATGACAGACCAGCTAGATCTACTGTCGCTATTAAATTATGACAGACTAGCTAGTTCTACTGTCTCTATTATATTATGACAGACCAGGTAGATCTACTGTCTCTATTATATTATGACAGACCAGCTAGATCTACTGTCTCTATTATTATATGACAGACCAGCTAGATCTACTGTCACTATTATTTAATGACAGACCAGATACATCTACTGTCTGTATTAGATTATGACAGACCAGCTAGATCTACTGTCTCTGTCATAATATGACAGATCAGCTAGATATGCTGTCTCTATTATTATATGACAGACCAGCTAGATCTACTGTCACTATTATTTAATGACAGACCAGATACATCTACTGTCTGTATTAGATTATGACAGACCAGCTAGATCTACTGTCTCTGTCATAATATGACAGATCAGCTAGATATGCTGTCTCTATTGTATTATTACAGACCAGCTAGATCTACTGTCTCTATTATTATATGACAGACCAGCTAGATCTACGGTCTCTATTATAATATGACAGACCAGCTAGATCTACTGTCTCTATTATTTAATGACAGACCCGCTACATCTACTGTCTATATTAATTTATGACAGACCAGCTAGATCTACTGTCTCTGTCTCTATTATATTATTACAGACCAGCTAGATCTACTGTCACTATTTTATTATGACAGACCAGCTAGATCTACTGTCTCTATTGTATTACGACAGACCAGGTAGATCTACCGTCGCTACTATATTATGAAAGACCAGATAGGTCTACTGTCTCTATTATAATATGACAGACCAGCTAGATCTACTGTATCTATTATAATATGGCAGACAAGCTAGATCTACTGTCTCTAAAATAATGAAAGACCAGCTAGATCTACTGTCTCTATTTTATTATGACAGACCAGCTAGATCTACTGTCTCTATTATATTATGACAGACCAGCTAGATCTACTGTCTCTATTATATTATGACAGACCAGGTAGATCTACTGTCTCTACTATATTATGACAGACCAGCTAGATCTACTGTATCTCTTATAATATGACAGACCAGCTAGATCTATTGTCTCTATTATAATATGACAAACCAGCTATAGCTACAATCTCTATTATAATATGACAGACCAGCTAGATCTACTGTATCTATTATAATATGGCAGACAAGGTAGATCTACTGTCTCTAAAATAATATGACAGACCAGCTAGATCTACTGTCTCTATTATAATATGACAGACCATCTACATCTACTGTCTCTATTATAATATGACAGACCAGCTAGATCTACTGTCTCTATTATAATATGACAGACCAGCTACATCTACTGTCTCTATTATTTAATGACAGACCAGCTACATCTACTGTCTATATTAATTTATGACAGACCAGCTAGATCTACTGTCTCTGTCTCTATTATATTACTACAGACCAGCTAGATCTACCGTCTCTATTATATTATGACAGACCAGCTAGATCTACTGTCTCTATGTCTCTATTATATTATGACAGACCAGCTAGATCAACTGTCTCTATCATAATATGACAGACCAGCTAGATCTTCTGTCTCTATTATATTATGACAGACCAGCTAGATCTAATGTCTCTATTATATTATGAAAGACCAGTTAGATCTACTGTATCTATTATAATATGATGGACCAGCTAGATCTACTGTCTCTATAATGATTTGACAGACCAGCTAGATCTACTGTCTCTATTTTATTATGACAGACCAGCTAGATCTACTGTCTCTATTATATTATGACAGACCAGCTAGATCTACTGTCTCTATTATATTATGACAGACCAGCTAGATCTACTGTCTCTATTAAATGATGACAGACCAGCTAGATCTACTGTCGCTATTAAATTATGACAGACTAGCTAGTTCTACTGTCTCTATTATATTATGACAGACCAGGTAGATCTACTGTCTCTACTAGATTAAGACAGACCAGCTAGATCTACTGTATCTATTATAATATGACAGACCAGCTAGATCTATTGTCTCTATTATAATATGACAAACCAGCTTTAGCTACTGTCTCTATAATAATATGACAGACCAGCTAGATATGCTGTCTCTACTATATTATGAAAGACCAGCTAGGTCTACTGTCTCTATTATAATATGACAGACCAGCTAGATCTACTGTATCTATTATAATATGGCAGACAAGGTAGATCTACTGTCTCTAAAATAATATGACAGACCAGCTAGATCTACTGTCTCTATTATATTATTACAGACCAGCTAGATCTACTGTCTCTATTATTATATGACAGACCAGCTACATCTACTGTCTCTGTTATTTAATGACAGACCAGCTACATCTACTGTCTATATTAATTTATGACAGACCAGCTAGATCTACTGTCTCTATTATTTAATGACAGACCAGCTACATCTACTGTCTATATTAGATTATGACAGACCAGCTAGATCTACTGTCTCTGTCATAATATGACAGATCAGCTAGATATGCTGTCTCTATTATATTATGACAGACCAGCTAGATCTACTGTCTTTATTATATTATGACAGACCAGCTAGATCTACTGTTTCTATTATAATATGACAGACCAGCTAGATCTATTGTCTTTTCTATAATATGACAAACCAGCTATAAGTACTGTCTCTATAATTATATGACAGACCAGCTAGATATGCTGTCTCTACTATATTATGAAAGACCAGCTAGATCTACTGTCTCTATTATATTATGACAGACCAGCTAGATCTACTGTCTCTATTATATTATGACAGACCAGCTAGATCTACTGTCTCTATTATATTATGACAAACCAGCTAGATCTACTGTCTCTATTATATTATGACAGACCAGCTAGATCTACTGTCTCTATTATATTATGACAGACCAGCTAGATCTACTGTCTCTATTAAATGATGACAGACCAGCTAGATCTACTGTCGCTATTAAATTATGACAGACTAGCTAGATCTACTGTCGCTATTATATTATGACAGACCAGGTAGATCTACTGTCTCTACTATATTATGACAGACCAGCTAGATCTACTGTATCTATTATAATATGACAGACCAGCTAGATCTATTGTCTCTATTATAATATGACAAACCAGCTTTAGCTACTGTCTCTATAATAATATGACAGACCAGCTAGATATGCTGTCTCTACTATATTATGAAAGACCAGCTAGGTCTACTGTC
The DNA here is from genome assembly GCF_057628025.1 of Oncorhynchus mykiss. NCBI lineage: Eukaryota > Metazoa > Chordata > Actinopteri > Salmoniformes > Salmonidae > Oncorhynchus > Oncorhynchus mykiss. The sequence goes on along the minus strand of NC_143026.1, from coordinate 97,702,307 downwards.
TCTAAAATAATATGACAGACCAGCTAGATCTACTGTCTCTATTTTATTATGACAGACCAGCTAGATCTACTGTCTCTATTAAATGATGACAGACCAGCTAGATCTACTGTCGCTATTAAATTATGACAGACTAGCTAGATCTACTGTCGCTATTATATTATGACAGACCAGGTAGATCTACTGTCTCTACTATATTATGACAGACCAGCTAGATCTACTGTATCTATTATAATATGACAGACCAGCTAGATCTATTGTCTCTATTATAATATGACAAACCAGCTTTAGCTACTGTCTCTATAATAATATGACAGACCAGCTAGATATGCTGTCTCTACTATATTACGACAGACCAGGTAGATCTACCGTCGCTATTATATTATGACAGACCAGCTAGATCTACTGTCTCTATTATAATATGACAGACCAGCTAGATCTATTGTCTCTATTATAATATGACAGACCAGCTAGATCTACTGTATCTATAATAATATGACAGATCAGCTAGATAGGCTGTCTCTATTATATTATTACAGACCAGCTAGATCTACTGTCTCTATTATTATATGACAGACCAGCTACATCTACAGTCTATATTAGATTATGACAGACCAGCTAGATCTACTGTCTCTGTCATAATATGACAAATCAGCTAGATATGCTGTCTCTATTATAATATGACAGACCAGCTAGATCTACTGTCTCTATTATAATATGACAGACCATCTACATCTACTGTCTCTATTATAATGTGACAGACCAGCTAGATCTACTGTCTCTATTATAATATGACAGACCAGCTACATCTACTGTCTATATTAATTTATGACAGACCAGCTAGATCTACTGTCTCTGTCTCTATTATATTACTACAGACCAGCTAGATCTACCGTCTCTATTATATTATGACAGACCAGCTAGATCTACTGTCTCTATGTCTCTATTATATTATGACAGACCAGCTAGATCTACTGTCTCTATCATAATATGACAGACCAGCTAGATCTTCTGTCTCTATTATATTATGACAGACCAGCTAGATCTAATGTCTCTATTATATTATGAAAGACCAGTTAGATCTACTGTATCTATTATAATATGATGGACCAGCTAGATCTACTGTCTCTATAATGATTTGACAGACCAGCTAGATCTACTGTCTCTATTTTATTATGACAGACCAGCTAGATCTACTGTCTCTATTATATTATGACAGACCAGCTAGATCTACTGTCTCTATTATATTATGACAGACCAGCTAGATCTACTGTCTCTATTAAATGATGACAGACCAGCTAGATCTACTGTCGCTATTAAATTATGACAGACTAGCTAGTTCTACTGTCTCTATTATATTATGACAGACCAGGTAGATCTACTGTCTCTACTAGATTAAGACAGACCAGCTAGATCTACTGTATCTATTATAATATGACAGACCAGCTAGATCTATTGTCTCTATTATAATATGACAAACCAGCTTTAGCTACTGTCTCTATAATAATATGACAGACCAGCTAGATATGCTGTCTCTACTATATTATGAAAGACCAGCTAGGTCTACTGTCTCTATTATAATATGACAGACCAGCTAGATCTACTGTATCTATTATAATATGGCAGACAAGGTAGATCTACTGTCTCTAAAATAATATGACAGACCAGCTAGATCTACTGTCTCTATTATATTATTACAGACCAGCTAGATCTACTGTCTCTATTATTATATGACAGACCAGCTAGATCTACTGTCTCTATTATAATATGACAGACCAGCTAGATCTACTGTCTCTATAATTTAATGACAGACCAGCTACATCTACTGTCTATATTAGATTATGACAGACCAGCTAGATCTACTGTTTCTGTCATAATATGACAGATCAGCTAGATATGCTGTCTCTATTATATTATTACAGACGGGCTAGATCTACTGTCTCTATTATTATATGACAGACCAGCTAGATCTACTGTCTCTATTATAATATGACAGACGAGCTAGATCTACTGTCTCTATTATAACATGACAGACCAACTACATCTACTGTCTTTATTATTTAATGACAGACCAGCTACATCTACTGTCTATATTAATTTATGACAGACCAGTTAGATCTACTGTCTCTGTCTCTATTATATTACTACAGACCAGCTAGATCTACTGTCACTATTTTATTATGACAGACCAGCTAGATCTACTGTCTCTATTTTATTACGACAGACCAGGTAGATCTACCGTCTCTATTATATAATGACAGACCAGCTAGATCTACTGTATCTATTATAATATGACAGACCAGCTTGATCTACTGTCTCTATGTCTCTATTATATTATGACAGACCAGCTAGATCTACTATCTCTATCATAATATGACAGACCAGCTAGATCTACTGTCTCTATAATATTATGACAGACCAGCTAGATCTAATGTCTCTATTATATTATGACGGACCAGCTAGATCTACTGTCTCTATCCTAATATGATAGACCAGCTAGATATACTGTCTCTATTATATTATGACAGACCAGCTAGATCTACTGTCTCTATAATAATATGACAGATCAGCTAGATATGCTGTCTCTATTATATTATTACAGACCAGCTAGATCTACTGTCTCTATTATTATATGACAGACCAGCTAGATCTACTGTCTCTATTATTTAATGACAGACCAGATACATCTACTGTCTGTATTAGATTATGACAGACCAGCTAGATCTACTGTCTCTGTCATAATATGACAGATCAGCTAGATATGCTGTCTCTATTGTATTATTACAGACCAGCTAGATCTACTGTCTCTATTATTATATGACAGACCAGCTAGATCTACGGTCTCTATTATAATATGACAGACCAGCTAGATCTACTGTCTCTATTATTTAATGACAGACCCGCTACATCTACTGTCTATATTAATTAATGACAGACCAGCTAGATCTACTGTCTCTGTCTCTATTATATTATTACAGACCAGCTAGATCTACTGTCACTATTTTATTATGACAGACCAGCTAGATCTACTGTCTCTATTGTATTACGACAGACCAGGTAGATCTACCGTCGCTATTATATTATGACAGACCAGCTAGATCTACTGTCTCTATTATAATATGACAGACCAGCTTGATCTACTTTCTCTATGTCTCTATTATATTATGACAGACCAGCTAGATCTACTGTCTCTATCATAATATGACAGACCAGCTAGATCTACTGTCTCTATTATATTATGAAAGACCAGCTAGATCTAATGTCTATATTATATTATGACAGACCAGCTAGATCTACTGTATCTATTATAATATGAAGGACCAGCTAGATCTACTGTCTCTATAATAATATGACAGACCAGCTAGATCTACTGGCTCTATTTTATTATGACAGACCAGCTAGATCTACTGTCTCTATTATAATATGACAGACCAGCTAGATCTACTGTCTCTATTATATTATGACAGACCAGCTAGATCTACTGTCTCTATTATATTATGACAGACCAGCTAGATCTACTGTCTCTATTATTATATGACAGACCAGCTAGATCTACTGTCACTATTATTTAATGACAGACCAGATACATCTACTGTCTGTATTAGATTATGACAGACCAGCTAGATCTACTGTCTCTGTCATAATATGACAGATCAGCTAGATATGCTGTCTCTATTGTATTATTACAGACCAGCTAGATCTACTGTCTCTATTATTATATGACAGACCAGCTAGATCTACTGTCTCTATTATAATATGACAGACCAGCTTGATCTACTTTCTCTATGTCTCTATTATATTATGACAGACCAGCTAGATCTACTGTCTCTATCATAATATGACAGACCAGCTAGATCTACTGTCTCTATTATATTATGAAAGACCAGCTAGATCTAATGTCTATATTATAATATGACAGACCAGCTAGATCTACTGTATCTATTATAATATGAAGGACCAGCTAGATCTACTGTCTCTATAATAATATGACAGACCAGCTAGATCTACTGGCTCTATTTTATTATGACAGACCAGCTAGATCTACTGTCTCTATTATAATATGACAGACCAGCTAGATCTACTGTCTCTATTATATTATGACAGACCAGCTAGATCTACTGTCTCTATTATATTATGACAGACCAGCTAGATCTACTGTCTCTATTATTATATGACAGACCAGCTAGATCTACTGTCACTATTATTTAATGACAGACCAGATACATCTACTGTCTGTATTAGATTATGACAGACCAGCTAGATCTACTGTCTCTGTCATAATATGACAGATCAGCTAGATATGCTGTCTCTATTGTATTATTACAGACCAGCTAGATCTACTGTCTCTATTATTATATGACAGACCAGCTAGATCTACGGTCTCTATTATAATATGACAGACCAGCTAGATCTACTGTCTCTATTATTTAATGACAGACCCGCTACATCTACTGTCTATATTAATTTATGACAGACCAGCTAGATCTACTGTCTCTGTCTCTATTATATTATTACAGACCAGCTAGATCTACTGTCACTATTTTATTATGACAGACCAGCTAGATCTACTGTCTCTATTGTATTACGACAGACCAGGTAGATCTACCGTCGCTACTATATTATGAAAGACCAGCTAGGTCTACTGTCTCTATTATAATATGACAGACCAGCTAGATCTACTGTATCTATTATAATATGGCAGACAAGCTAGACCTACTGTCTCTAAAATAATGACAGACCAGCTAGATCTACTCTCTCTATTTTATTATGACAGACCAGCTAGATCTACTGTCTCTATTATATTATGACAGACCAGCTAGATCTACTGTCTCTATTATATTATGACAGACCAGCTAGATCTACTGTCTCTATTAAATGATGACAGACCAGCTAGATCTACTGTCGCTATTAAATTATGACAGACTAGCTAGATCTACGGTCTCTATTATATTATGACAGACCAGGTAGATCTACTGTCTCTACTATATTATGACAGACCAGCTAGATCTACTGTATCTATTATAATATGACAGACCAGCTAGATCTATTGTCTCTATTATAATATGACAAACCAGCTATAGCTACAGTCTCTATTATAATATGACAGACCAGCTAGATCTACTGTATCTATTATAATATGGCAGACAAGGTAGATCTACTGTCTCTAAAATAATATGACAGACCAGCTAGATCTACTGTCTCTATTATAATATGACAGACCATCTACATCTACTGTCTCTATTATAATATGACAGACCAGCTAGATCTACTGTCTCTATTATAATATGACAGACCAGCTACATCTACTGTCTCTATTATTTAATGACAGACCAGCTACATCTACTGTCTATATTAATTTATGACAGACCAGCTAGATCTACTGTCTCTGTCTCTATTATATTACTACAGACCAGCTAGATCTACCGTCTCTATTATATTATGACAGACCAGCTAGATCTACTGTCTCTATTATATTATGACAGACCAGCTAGATCTACTGTCTCTATTATATTATGACAGACCAGCTAGATCTACTGTCTCTATTATTATATGACAGACCAGCTAGATCTACTGTCACTATTATTTAATGACAGACCAGATACATCTACTGTCTGTATTAGATTATGACAGACCAGCTAGATCTACTGTCTCTGTCATAATATGACAGATCAGCTAGATATGCTGTCTCTATTGTATTATTACAGACCAGCTAGATCTACTGTCTCTATTATTATATGACAGACCAGCTAGATCTACGGTCTCTATTATAATATGACAGACCAGCTAGATCTACTGTCTCTATTATTTAATGACAGACCCGCTACATCTACTGTCTATATTAATTTATGACAGACCAGCTAGATCTACTGTCTCTGTCTCTATTATATTATTACAGACCAGCTAGATCTACTGTCACTATTTTATTATGACAGACCAGCTAGATCTACTGTCTCTATTGTATTACGACAGACCAGGTAGATCTACCGTCGCTACTATATTATGAAAGACCAGCTAGGTCTACTGTCTCTATTATAATATGACAGACCAGCTAGATCTACTGTATCTATTATAATATGGCAGACAAGCTAGACCTACTGTCTCTAAAATAATGACAGACCAGCTAGATCTACTCTCTCTATTTTATTATGACAGACCAGCTAGATCTACTGTCTCTATTATATTATGACAGACCAGCTAGATCTACTGTCTCTATTATATTATGACAGACCAGCTAGATCTACTGTCTCTATTAAATGATGACAGACCAGCTAGATCTACTGTCGCTATTAAATTATGACAGACTAGCTAGATCTACGGTCTCTATTATATTATGACAGACCAGGTAGATCTACTGTCTCTACTATATTATGACAGACCAGCTAGATCTACTGTATCTATTATAATATGACAGACCAGCTAGATCTATTGTCTCTATTATAATATGACAAACCAGCTATAGCTACAGTCTCTATTATAATATGACAGACCAGCTAGATCTACTGTATCTATTATAATATGGCAGACAAGGTAGATCTACTGTCTCTAAAATAATATGACAGACCAGCTAGATCTACTGTCTCTATTATAATATGACAGACCATCTACATCTACTGTCTCTATTATAATATGACAGACCAGCTAGATCTACTGTCTCTATTATAATATGACAGACCAGCTACATCTACTGTCTCTATTATTTAATGACAGACCAGCTACATCTACTGTCTATATTAATTTATGACAGACCAGCTAGATCTACTGTCTCTGTCTCTATTATATTACTACAGACCAGCTAGATCTACCGTCTCTATTATATTATGACAGACCAGCTAGATCTACTGTCTCTATGTCTCTATTATATTATGACAGACCAGCTAGATCTACTGTCTCTATCATAATATGACAGACCAGCTAGATCTTCTGTCTCTATTATATTATGACAGACCAGCTAGATCTAATGTCTCTATTATATTATGAAAGACCAGTTAGATCTACTGTATCTATTATAATATGATGGACCAGCTAGATCTACTGTCTCTATAATGATTTGACAGACCAGCTAGATCTACTGTCTCTATTTTATTATGACAGACCAGCTAGATCTACTGTCTCTATTATATTATGACAGACCAGCTAGATCTACTGTCTCTATTATATTATGACAGACCAGCTAGATCTACTGTCTCTATTAAATGATGACAGACCAGCTAGATCTACTGTCGCTATTAAATTATGACAGACTAGCTAGTTCTACTGTCTCTATTATATTATGACAGACCAGGTAGATCTACTGTCTCTATTATATTATGACAGACCAGCTAGATCTACTGTCTCTATTATTATATGACAGACCAGCTAGATCTACTGTCACTATTATTTAATGACAGACCAGATACATCTACTGTCTGTATTAGATTATGACAGACCAGCTAGATCTACTGTCTCTGTCATAATATGACAGATCAGCTAGATATGCTGTCTCTATTATTATATGACAGACCAGCTAGATCTACTGTCACTATTATTTAATGACAGACCAGATACATCTACTGTCTGTATTAGATTATGACAGACCAGCTAGATCTACTGTCTCTGTCATAATATGACAGATCAGCTAGATATGCTGTCTCTATTGTATTATTACAGACCAGCTAGATCTACTGTCTCTATTATTATATGACAGACCAGCTAGATCTACGGTCTCTATTATAATATGACAGACCAGCTAGATCTACTGTCTCTATTATTTAATGACAGACCCGCTACATCTACTGTCTATATTAATTTATGACAGACCAGCTAGATCTACTGTCTCTGTCTCTATTATATTATTACAGACCAGCTAGATCTACTGTCACTATTTTATTATGACAGACCAGCTAGATCTACTGTCTCTATTGTATTACGACAGACCAGGTAGATCTACCGTCGCTACTATATTATGAAAGACCAGATAGGTCTACTGTCTCTATTATAATATGACAGACCAGCTAGATCTACTGTATCTATTATAATATGGCAGACAAGCTAGATCTACTGTCTCTAAAATAATGAAAGACCAGCTAGATCTACTGTCTCTATTTTATTATGACAGACCAGCTAGATCTACTGTCTCTATTATATTATGACAGACCAGCTAGATCTACTGTCTCTATTATATTATGACAGACCAGGTAGATCTACTGTCTCTACTATATTATGACAGACCAGCTAGATCTACTGTATCTCTTATAATATGACAGACCAGCTAGATCTATTGTCTCTATTATAATATGACAAACCAGCTATAGCTACAGTCTCTATTATAATATGACAGACCAGCTAGATCTACTGTATCTATTATAATATGGCAGACAAGGTAGATCTACTGTCTCTAAAATAATATGACAGACCAGCTAGATCTACTGTCTCTATTATAATATGACAGACCATCTACATCTACTGTCTCTATTATAATATGACAGACCAGCTAGATCTACTGTCTCTATTATAATATGACAGACCAGCTACATCTACTGTCTCTATTATTTAATGACAGACCAGCTACATCTACTGTCTATATTAATTTATGACAGACCAGCTAGATCTACTGTCTCTGTCTCTATTATATTACTACAGACCAGCTAGATCTACCGTCTCTATTATATTATGACAGACCAGCTAGATCTACTGTCTCTATGTCTCTATTATATTATGACAGACCAGCTAGATCAACTGTCTCTATCATAATATGACAGACCAGCTAGATCTTCTGTCTCTATTATATTATGACAGACCAGCTAGATCTAATGTCTCTATTATATTATGAAAGACCAGTTAGATCTACTGTATCTATTATAATATGATGGACCAGCTAGATCTACTGTCTCTATAATGATTTGACAGACCAGCTAGATCTACTGTCTCTATTTTATTATGACAGACCAGCTAGATCTACTGTCTCTATTATATTATGACAGACCAGCTAGATCTACTGTCTCTATTATATTATGACAGACCAGCTAGATCTACTGTCTCTATTAAATGATGACAGACCAGCTAGATCTACTGTCGCTATTAAATTATGACAGACTAGCTAGTTCTACTGTCTCTATTATATTATGACAGACCAGGTAGATCTACTGTCTCTACTAGATTAAGACAGACCAGCTAGATCTACTGTATCTATTATAATATGACAGACCAGCTAGATCTATTGTCTCTATTATAATATGACAAACCAGCTTTAGCTACTGTCTCTATAATAATATGACAGACCAGCTAGATATGCTGTCTCTACTATATTATGAAAGACCAGCTAGGTCTACTGTCTCTATTATAATATGACAGACCAGCTAGATCTACTGTATCTATTATAATATGGCAGACAAGGTAGATCTACTGTCTCTAAAATAATATGACAGACCAGCTAGATCTACTGTCTCTATTATATTATTACAGACCAGCTAGATCTACTGTCTCTATTATTATATGACAGACCAGCTAGATCTACTGTCTCTATTATAATATGACAGACCAGCTAGATCTACTATCTCTATTATTTAATGACAGACCAGCTACATCTACTGTCTATATTAGATTATGACAGACCAGCTAGATCTACTGTTTCTGTCATAATATGACAGATCAGCTAGATATGCTGTCTCTATTATATTATTACAGACCAGCTAGATCTACTGTCTCTATTATTATATGACAGACCAGCTAGGTCTACTGTCTCTATTATAATATGACAGACGAGCTAGATCTACTGTCTCTATTATAACATGACAGACCAGCTACATCTACTGTCTCTATTATTTAATGACAGACCAGCTACATCTACTGTCTATATTAATTTATGACAGACCAGTTAGATCTACTGTCTCTGTCTCTATTATATTACTACAGACCAGCTAGATATACTGTCACTATTTTATTATGACAGACCAGCTAGATCTACTGTCTCTATTGTATTACGACAGACCAGGTAGATCTACCGTCTCTATTATATTATGACAGACCAGCTAGATCTACTGTCTCTATTATAATATGACAGACCAGCTTGATCTACTGTCTCTATGTCTCTATTATATTATGACAGACCAGCTAGATCTACTGTCTCTATCATAATATGACAGACCAGCTAGATATGCTGTCTCTACTATATTATGAAAGACCAGCTAGATCTACTGTCTCTAAAATAATATGACAGACCAGCTCGATCTACTGTCTCTATTTTATCATGACAGACCAGCTAGATCTACTGTCTCTTTCATAATATGACAAATCAGCTAGATATGCTGTCTCTATTATAATATGACAGACCAGCTAGATCTATTGTCTTTTCTATAATATGACAAACCAGCTATAGCTACTGTCTCTATAATAATATGACAGACCAGCTAGATATGCTGTCTCTACTATATTATGAAAGACCAGCTAGGTCTACTGTCTCTATTATAATATGACAGACCAGCTAGATCTACTGTATCTATTATAATATGGCAGACAAGCTAGATCTACTGTCTCTAAAATAATGACAGACCAGCTAGATCTACTGTCTCTATTTTATTATGACAGACCAGCTAGATCTACTGTCTCTATTATATTATGACAGACCAGCTAGATCTACTGTCGCTATTAAATTATGACAGACTAGCTAGATCTACGGTCTCTATTATATTATGACAGACCAGGTAGATCTACTGTCTCTACTATATTATGACAGACCAGCTAGATCTACTGTATCTATTATAATATGACAGACCAGCTAGATCTATTGTCTCTATTATAATATGACAAGCCAGCTATAGCTACTGTCTCTATTATAATATGACAGACCAGCTAGATCTACTGTATCTATTATAATATGGCAGACAAGGTAGATCTACTGTCTCTAAAATAATATGACAGACCAGCTAGATCTACTGTCTCTATTATATTATTACAGACCAGCTAGATCTACTGTCTCTATTATTATATGACAGACCAGCTAGATCTACTGTCTCTATTATAATATGACAGACCAGCTAGATCTACTGTCTCTATTATTTAATGACAGACCAGCTACATCTACTGTCTATATTAGATTATGACAGACCAGCTAGATCTACTGTTTCTGTCATAATATGACAGATCAGCTAGATATGCTGTCTCTATTATATTATTACAGACCAGCTAGATCTACTGTCTCTATTATTATATGACAGACCAGCTAGATCTACTGTCTCTATTATAATATGACAGACGAGCTAGATCTACTGTCTCTATTATAACATGACAGACCAACTACATCTACTGTCTCTATTATTTAATGACAGACCAGCTACATCTACTGTCTATATTAATTTATGACAGACCAGTTAGATCTACTGTCTCTGTCTCTATTATATTACTACAGACCAGCTAGATCTACTGTCACTATTTTATTATGACAGACCAGCTAGATCTACTGTCTCTATTGTATTACGACAGACCAGGTAGATCTACCGTCTCTATTATATTATGACAGACCAGCTAGATCTACTGTCTCTATTATAATATGACAGACCAGCTAGTTCTACTGTCTCTATTATATTATGACAGACCAGGTAGATCTACTGTCTCTATTATATTATGACAGACCAGCTAGATCTACTGTCTCTATTATTATATGACAGACCAGCTAGATCTACTGTCACTATTATTTAATGACAGACCAGATACATCTACTGTCTGTATTAGATTATGACAGACCAGCTAGATCTACTGTCTCTGTCATAATATGACAGATCAGCTAGATATGCTGTCTCTATTATTATATGACAGACCAGCTAGATCTACTGTCACTATTATTTAATGACAGACCAGATACATCTACTGTCTGTATTAGATTATGACAGACCAGCTAGATCTACTGTCTCTGTCATAATATGACAGATCAGCTAGATATGCTGTCTCTATTGTATTATTACAGACCAGCTAGATCTACTGTCTCTATTATTATATGACAGACCAGCTAGATCTACGGTCTCTATTATAATATGACAGACCAGCTAGATCTACTGTCTCTATTATTTAATGACAGACCCGCTACATCTACTGTCTATATTAATTTATGACAGACCAGCTAGATCTACTGTCTCTGTCTCTATTATATTATTACAGACCAGCTAGATCTACTGTCACTATTTTATTATGACAGACCAGCTAGATCTACTGTCTCTATTGTATTACGACAGACCAGGTAGATCTACCGTCGCTACTATATTATGAAAGACCAGATAGGTCTACTGTCTCTATTATAATATGACAGACCAGCTAGATCTACTGTATCTATTATAATATGGCAGACAAGCTAGATCTACTGTCTCTAAAATAATGAAAGACCAGCTAGATCTACTGTCTCTATTTTATTATGACAGACCAGCTAGATCTACTGTCTCTATTATATTATGACAGACCAGCTAGATCTACTGTCTCTATTATATTATGACAGACCAGGTAGATCTACTGTCTCTACTATATTATGACAGACCAGCTAGATCTACTGTATCTCTTATAATATGACAGACCAGCTAGATCTATTGTCTCTATTATAATATGACAAACCAGCTATAGCTACAGTCTCTATTATAATATGACAGACCAGCTAGATCTACTGTATCTATTATAATATGGCAGACAAGGTAGATCTACTGTCTCTAAAATAATATGACAGACCAGCTAGATCTACTGTCTCTATTATAATATGACAGACCATCTACATCTACTGTCTCTATTATAATATGACAGACCAGCTAGATCTACTGTCTCTATTATAATATGACAGACCAGCTACATCTACTGTCTCTATTATTTAATGACAGACCAGCTACATCTACTGTCTATATTAATTTATGACAGACCAGCTAGATCTACTGTCTCTGTCTCTATTATATTACTACAGACCAGCTAGATCTACCGTCTCTATTATATTATGACAGACCAGCTAGATCTACTGTCTCTATGTCTCTATTATATTATGACAGACCAGCTAGATCAACTGTCTCTATCATAATATGACAGACCAGCTAGATCTTCTGTCTCTATTATATTATGACAGACCAGCTAGATCTAATGTCTCTATTATATTATGAAAGACCAGTTAGATCTACTGTATCTATTATAATATGATGGACCAGCTAGATCTACTGTCTCTATAATGATTTGACAGACCAGCTAGATCTACTGTCTCTATTTTATTATGACAGACCAGCTAGATCTACTGTCTCTATTATATTATGACAGACCAGCTAGATCTACTGTCTCTATTATATTATGACAGACCAGCTAGATCTACTGTCTCTATTAAATGATGACAGACCAGCTAGATCTACTGTCGCTATTAAATTATGACAGACTAGCTAGTTCTACTGTCTCTATTATATTATGACAGACCAGGTAGATCTACTGTCTCTACTAGATTAAGACAGACCAGCTAGATCTACTGTATCTATTATAATATGACAGACCAGCTAGATCTATTGTCTCTATTATAATATGACAAACCAGCTTTAGCTACTGTCTCTATAATAATATGACAGACCAGCTAGATATGCTGTCTCTACTATATTATGAAAGACCAGCTAGGTCTACTGTCTCTATTATAATATGACAGACCAGCTAGATCTACTGTATCTATTATAATATGGCAGACAAGGTAGATCTACTGTCTCTAAAATAATATGACAGACCAGCTAGATCTACTGTCTCTATTATATTATTACAGACCAGCTAGATCTACTGTCTCTATTATTATATGACAGACCAGCTAGATCTACTGTCTCTATTATAATATGACAGACCAGCTAGATCTACTATCTCTATTATTTAATGACAGACCAGCTACATCTACTGTCTATATTAGATTATGACAGACCAGCTAGATCTACTGTTTCTGTCATAATATGACAGATCAGCTAGATATGCTGTCTCTATTATATTATTACAGACCAGCTAGATCTACTGTCTCTATTATTATATGACAGACCAGCTAGGTCTACTGTCTCTATTATAATATGACAGACGAGCTAGATCTACTGTCTCTATTATAACATGACAGACCAGCTACATCTACTGTCTCTATTATTTAATGACAGACCAGCTACATCTACTGTCTATATTAATTTATGACAGACCAGTTAGATCTACTGTCTCTGTCTCTATTATATTACTACAGACCAGCTAGATATACTGTCACTATTTTATTATGACAGACCAGCTAGATCTACTGTCTCTATTGTATTACGACAGACCAGGTAGATCTACCGTCTCTATTATATTATGACAGACCAGCTAGATCTACTGTCTCTATTATAATATGACAGACCAGCTTGATCTACTGTCTCTATGTCTCTATTATATTATGACAGACCAGCTAGATCTACTGTCTCTATCATAATATGACAGACCAGCTAGATATGCTGTCTCTACTATATTATGAAAGACCAGCTAGATCTACTGTCTCTAAAATAATATGACAGACCAGCTCGATCTACTGTCTCTATTTTATCATGACAGACCAGCTAGATCTACTGTCTCTTTCATAATATGACAAATCAGCTAGATATGCTGTCTCTATTATAATATGACAGACCAGCTAGATCTATTGTCTTTTCTATAATATGACAAACCAGCTATAGCTACTGTCTCTATAATAATATGACAGACCAGCTAGATATGCTGTCTCTACTATATTATGAAAGACCAGCTAGGTCTACTGTCTCTATTATAATATGACAGACCAGCTAGATCTACTGTATCTATTATAATATGGCAGACAAGCTAGATCTACTGTCTCTAAAATAATGACAGACCAGCTAGATCTACTGTCTCTATTTTATTATGACAGACCAGCTAGATCTACTGTCTCTATTATATTATGACAGACCAGCTAGATCTACTGTCGCTATTAAATTATGACAGACTAGCTAGATCTACGGTCTCTATTATATTATGACAGACCAGGTAGATCTACTGTCTCTACTATATTATGACAGACCAGCTAGATCTACTGTATCTATTATAATATGACAGACCAGCTAGATCTATTGTCTCTATTATAATATGACAAGCCAGCTATAGCTACTGTCTCTATTATAATATGACAGACCAGCTAGATCTACTGTATCTATTATAATATGGCAGACAAGGTAGATCTACTGTCTCTAAAATAATATGACAGACCAGCTAGATCTACTGTCTCTATTATATTATTACAGACCAGCTAGATCTACTGTCTCTATTATTATATGACAGACCAGCTAGATCTACTGTCTCTATTATAATATGACAGACCAGCTAGATCTACTGTCTCTATTATTTAATGACAGACCAGCTACATCTACTGTCTATATTAGATTATGACAGACCAGCTAGATCTACTGTTTCTGTCATAATATGACAGATCAGCTAGATATGCTGTCTCTATTATATTATTACAGACCAGCTAGATCTACTGTCTCTATTATTATATGACAGACCAGCTAGATCTACTGTCTCTATTATAATATGACAGACGAGCTAGATCTACTGTCTCTATTATAACATGACAGACCAACTACATCTACTGTCTCTATTATTTAATGACAGACCAGCTACATCTACTGTCTATATTAATTTATGACAGACCAGTTAGATCTACTGTCTCTGTCTCTATTATATTACTACAGACCAGCTAGATCTACTGTCACTATTTTATTATGACAGACCAGCTAGATCTACTGTCTCTATTGTATTACGACAGACCAGGTAGATCTACCGTCTCTATTATATTATGACAGACCAGCTAGATCTACTGTCTCTATTATAATATGACAGACCAGCTTGATCTACTGTCTCTATTATATTATGACAGACCAGGTAGATCTACTGTCTCTACTATATTATGACAGACCAGCTAGATCTACTGTATCTATTATAATATGACAGACCAGCTAGATCTATTGTCTCTATTATAATATGACAAGCCAGCTATAGCTACTGTCTCTATTATAATATGACAGACCAGCTAGATCTACTGTATCTATTATAATATGGCAGACAAGGTAGATCTACTGTCTCTAAAATAATATGACAGACCAGCTAGATCTACTGTCTCTATTATATTATTACAGACCAGCTAGATCTACTGTCTCTATTATTATATGACAGACCAGCTAGATCTACTGTCTCTATTATAATATGACAGACCAGCTAGATCTACTGTCTCTATTATTTAATGACAGACCAGCTACATCTACTGTCTATATTAGATTATGACAGACCAGCTAGATCTACTGTTTCTGTCATAATATGACAGATCAGCTAGATATGCTGTCTCTATTATATTATTACAGACCAGCTAGATCTACTGTCTCTATTATTATATGACAGACCAGCTAGATCTACTGTCTCTATTATAATATGACAGACGAGCTAGATCTACTGTCTCTATTATAACATGACAGACCAACTACATCTACTGTCTCTATTATTTAATGACAGACCAGCTACATCTACTGTCTATATTAATTTATGACAGACCAGTTAGATCTACTGTCTCTGTCTCTATTATATTACTACAGACCAGCTAGATCTACTGTCACTATTTTATTATGACAGACCAGCTAGATCTACTGTCTCTATTGTATTACGACAGACCAGGTAGATCTACCGTCTCTATTATATTATGACAGACCAGCTAGATCTACTGTCTCTATTATAATATGACAGACCAGCTTGATCTACTGTCTCTATGTCTCTATTATATTATGACAGACCAGCTAGATCTACTGTCTCTATCATAATATGACAGACCAGCTAGATCTACTGTCTCTATAATATTATGACAGACCAGCTAGATCTAATGTCTCTATTATATTATGACGTACCAGCTAGATCTACTGTCTCTATCCTAATATGATAGACCAGCTAGATATACTGTCTCTATTATATTATGACAGACCAGCTAGATCTACTGTCTCTATAATAATATGACAGATCAGCTAGATATGCTGTCTCTATTATATTATTACAGACCAGCTAGATCTACTGTCTCTATTATTATATGACAGACCAGCTAGATCTACTGTCTCTATTATTTAATGACAGACCAGATACATCTACTGTCTGTATTAGATTATGACAGACCAGCTAGATCTACTGTCTCTGTCATAATATGACAGATCAGCTAGATATGCTGTCTCTATTGTATTATTACAGACCAGCTAGATCTACTGTCTCTATTATTATATGACAGACCAGCTA
Source organism: Oncorhynchus mykiss (assembly GCF_057628025.1). Taxonomy (NCBI): domain Eukaryota; kingdom Metazoa; phylum Chordata; class Actinopteri; order Salmoniformes; family Salmonidae; genus Oncorhynchus; species Oncorhynchus mykiss. The sequence continues at coordinate 97,685,060 of NC_143026.1, read as the reverse complement.
GATCTACGGTCTCTATTATAATATGACAGACCAGCTAGATCTACTGTCTCTATTATTTAATGACAGACCCGCTACATCTACTGTCTATATTAATTTATGACAGACCAGCTAGATCTACTGTCTCTGTCACTATTTTATTATGACAGACCAGCTAGATCTACTGTCTCTATTGTATTACGACAGACCAGGTAGATCTACCGTCGCTATTATATTATGACAGACCAGCTAGATCTACTGTCTCTATTATAATATGACAGACCAGCTTGATCTACTTTCTCTATGTCTCTACTATATTATGACAGACCAGCTAGATCTACTGTCTCTATCATAATATGACAGACCAGCTAGATCTACTGTCTCTATTATATTATGAAAGACCAGCTAGATCTAATGTCTATATTATATTATGAAAAAACAGCTAGATCTACTGTCTCTATTATATTATGACAGACCAGCTAGATCTACTGTCTATATTATATTATGACAGACCAGCTAGATCTACTGTATCTATGATAATATGAAGGACCAGCTAGATCTACTGTCTCTATAATAATATGACAGACCAGCTAGATCTACTGTCTCTATTTTATTATGACAGACCAGCTAGATCTACTGTCTCTATTACAATATGACAGACCAGCTAGATCTACTGTCTCTATTATATTATGACAGACCAGCTAGATCTACTGTCTCTATTATATTATGACAGACCAGCTAGATCTACTGTCTCTATTATTATATGACAGACCAGCTAGATCTACTGTCACTATTATTTAATGACAGACCAGATACATCTACTGTCTGTATTAGATTATGACAGACCAGCTAGATCTACTGTCTCTGTCATAATATGACAGATCAGCTAGATATGCTGTCTCTATTGTGTTATTACAGACCAGCTAGATCTACTGTCTCTATTATTATATGACAGACCAGCTAGATCTACGGTCTCTATTATAATATAACAGACCAGCTAGATCTACTGTCTCTATTATTTAATGACAGACCCGCTACATCTACTGTCTATATTAATTTATGACAGACCAGCTAGATCTACTGTCTCTGTCTCTATTATATTATTACAGACCAGCTAGATCTACTGTCACTATTTTATTATGACAGACCAGCTAGATCTACTGTCTCTATTGTATTACGACAGACCAGGTAGATCTACCGTCGCTATTATATTATGACAGACCAGCTAGATCTACTGTCTCTATTATAATATGACAGACCAGCTTGATCTACTTTCTCTATGTCTCTATTATATTATGACAGACCAGCTAGATCTACTGTCTCTATCATAATATGACAGACCAGCTAGATCTACTGTCTCTATTATATTATGAAAGACCAGCTAGATCTAATGTCTATATTATATTATGAAAAAACAGCTAGATCTACTGTCTCTATTATATTATGACAGACCAGCTAGATCTACTGTCTATATTATATTATGACAGACCAGCTAGATCTACTGTATCTATCATAATATGACAGACCAGCTAGATATGCTGTCTCTACTATATTATGAAAGACCAGCTAGATCTACTGTCTCTAAAATAATATGACAGACCAGCTCGATCTACTGTCTCTATTTTATCATGACAGACCAGCTAGATCTACTGTCTCTTTCATAATATGACAAATCAGCTAGATATGCTGTCTCTATTATAATATGACAGACCAGCTAGATCTATTGTCTTTTCTATAATATGACAAACCAGCTATAGCTACTGTCTCTATAATAATATGACAGACCAGCTAGATATGCTGTCTCTACTATATTATGAAAGACCAGCTAGGTCTACTGTCTCTATTATAATATGACAGACCAGCTAGATCTACTGTATCTATTATAATATGGCAGACAAGCTAGATCTACTGTCTCTAAAATAATGACAGACCAGCTAGATCTACTGTCTCTATTTTATTATGACAGACCAGCTAGATCTACTGTCTCTATTATATTATGACAGACCAGCTAGATCTACTGTCGCTATTAAATTATGACAGACTAGCTAGATCTACGGTCTCTATTATATTATGACAGACCAGGTAGATCTACTGTCTCTACTATATTATGACAGACCAGCTAGATCTACTGTATCTATTATAATATGACAGACCAGCTAGATCTATTGTCTCTATTATAATATGACAAGCCAGCTATAGCTACTGTCTCTATTATAATATGACAGACCAGCTAGATCTACTGTATCTATTATAATATGGCAGACAAGGTAGATCTACTGTCTCTAAAATAATATGACAGACCAGCTAGATCTACTGTCTCTATTATATTATTACAGACCAGCTAGATCTACTGTCTCTATTATTATATGACAGACCAGCTAGATCTACTGTCTCTATTATAATATGACAGACCAGCTAGATCTACTGTCTCTATTATTTAATGACAGACCAGCTACATCTACTGTCTATATTAGATTATGACAGACCAGCTAGATCTACTGTTTCTGTCATAATATGACAGATCAGCTAGATATGCTGTCTCTATTATATTATTACAGACCAGCTAGATCTACTGTCTCTATTATTATATGACAGACCAGCTAGATCTACTGTCTCTATTATAATATGACAGACGAGCTAGATCTACTGTCTCTATTATAACATGACAGACCAACTACATCTACTGTCTCTATTATTTAATGACAGACCAGCTACATCTACTGTCTATATTAATTTATGACAGACCAGTTAGATCTACTGTCTCTGTCTCTATTATATTACTACAGACCAGCTAGATCTACTGTCACTATTTTATTATGACAGACCAGCTAGATCTACTGTCTCTATTGTATTACGACAGACCAGGTAGATCTACCGTCTCTATTATATTATGACAGACCAGCTAGATCTACTGTCTCTATTATAATATGACAGACCAGCTTGATCTACTGTCTCTATGTCTCTATTATATTATGACAGACCAGCTAGATCTACTGTCTCTATCATAATATGACAGACCAGCTAGATCTACTGTCTCTATAATATTATGACAGACCAGCTAGATCTAATGTCTCTATTATATTATGACGTACCAGCTAGATCTACTGTCTCTATCCTAATATGATAGACCAGCTAGATATACTGTCTCTATTATATTATGACAGACCAGCTAGATCTACTGTCTCTATAATAATATGACAGATCAGCTAGATATGCTGTCTCTATTATATTATTACAGACCAGCTAGATCTACTGTCTCTATTATTATATGACAGACCAGCTAGATCTACTGTCTCTATTATTTAATGACAGACCAGATACATCTACTGTCTGTATTAGATTATGACAGACCAGCTAGATCTACTGTCTCTGTCATAATATGACAGATCAGCTAGATATGCTGTCTCTATTGTATTATTACAGACCAGCTAGATCTACTGTCTCTATTATTATATGACAGACCAGCTAGATCTACGGTCTCTATTATAATATGACAGACCAGCTAGATCTACTGTCTCTATTATTTAATGACAGACCCGCTACATCTACTGTCTATATTAATTTATGACAGACCAGCTAGATCTACTGTCTCTGTCACTATTTTATTATGACAGACCAGCTAGATCTACTGTCTCTATTGTATTACGACAGACCAGGTAGATCTACCGTCGCTATTATATTATGACAGACCAGCTAGATCTACTGTCTCTATTATAATATGACAGACCAGCTTGATCTACTTTCTCTATGTCTCTATTATATTATGACAGACCAGCTAGATCTACTGTCTCTATCATAATATGACAGACCAGCTAGATCTACTGTCTCTATTATATTATGAAAGACCAGCTAGATCTAATGTCTATATTATATTATGAAAAAACAGCTAGATCTACTGTCTCTATTATATTATGACAGACCAGCTAGATCTACTGTCTATATTATATTATGACAGACCAGCTAGATCTACTGTATCTATGATAATATGAAGGACCAGCTAGATCTACTGTCTCTATAATAATATGACAGACCAGCTAGATCTACTGTCTCTATTTTATTATGACAGACCAGCTAGATCTACTGTCTCTATTACAATATGACAGACCAGCTAGATCTACTGTCTCTATTATATTATGACAGACCAGCTAGATCTACTGTCTCTATTATATTATGACAGACCAGCTAGATCTACTGTCTCTATTATTATATGACAGACCAGCTAGATCTACTGTCACTATTATTTAATGACAGACCAGATACATCTACTGTCTGTATTAGATTATGACAGACCAGCTAGATCTACTGTCTCTGTCATAATATGACAGATCAGCTAGATATGCTGTCTCTATTGTGTTATTACAGACCAGCTAGATCTACTGTCTCTATTATTATATGACAGACCAGCTAGATCTACGGTCTCTATTATAATATAACAGACCAGCTAGATCTACTGTCTCTATTATTTAATGACAGACCCGCTACATCTACTGTCTATATTAATTTATGACAGACCAGCTAGATCTACTGTCTCTGTCTCTATTATATTATTACAGACCAGCTAGATCTACTGTCACTATTTTATTATGACAGACCAGCTAGATCTACTGTCTCTATTGTATTACGACAGACCAGGTAGATCTACCGTCGCTATTATATTATGACAGACCAGCTAGATCTACTGTCTCTATTATAATATGACAGACCAGCTTGATCTACTTTCTCTATGTCTCTATTATATTATGACAGACCAGCTAGATCTACTGTCTCTATCATAATATGACAGACCAGCTAGATCTACTGTCTCTATTATATTATGAAAGACCAGCTAGATCTAATGTCTATATTATATTATGAAAAAACAGCTAGATCTACTGTCTCTATTATATTATGACAGACCAGCTAGATCTACTGTCTATATTATATTATGACAGACCAGCTATATCTACTGTATCTATTATAATATGAAGGAACAGCTAGATCTACTGTCTCTATAATAATATGACAGACCAGCTAGATCTACTGTCTCTATTTTATTATGACAGACCAGCTAGATCTACTGTCTCTATTATAATATGACAGACCAGCTAGATCTATTGTCTCTATTATATTATGACAGACCAGCTAGATCTACTGTCTCTATTATATTATGACAGACCAGCTAGATCTACTGTCTCTATTATAATATGACAGACCAGCTAGAACTACTGTCACTATTATATTATGACAGACCAGCTAGATCTACTGTCTCTATTATATTATGACAAACCAGCTAGATCTACTGTCTCTATTATATAATGACAGACCAGCTAGATCTACTGTATATATTATAATATGACAGACCAGCTAGATCTACTGTCTCTATTATAATATGACAGACCAGGTAAATCTACTGTATATATTATAATATGACAGACCAGCTAGATCTACTGTCTCTATTATATTTTGACAGGCCAGCTAAATCTACTGAACTATCATAATATGACAGACCAGCTAGATCTACTGTCTCTATTATAATATGACAGACCAGCTAGATCTATTGTCTCTATTATAATATGACAGACCAGCTAGATCTACTGTCTCTATAATAATATGACAGATCAGCTAGATAGGCTGTCTCTATTATATTATTACAGACCAGCTAGATCTACTGTCTCTATTATTATATGACAGACCAGCTAGATCTACTGTCTCTATTATAATATGACAGACCAGCTAGATCTACTGTCTCTATTATTTAATGACAGACCAGCTACATCTACTGTCTATATTAGATTATAACAGACCAGCTAGATCTACTGTCTCTGTCATAATATGACAGATCAGCTAGATATGCTGTCTCTATTATATTATTACAGACCAGCTAGATCTACTGTCTCTATTATTATATGACAGACCAGCTAGATCTACTGTCTCTATTATAATATGACAGACCAGCTAGATCTACTGTCTCTATTATAACATGACAGACCAGCTACATCTACTGTCTCTATTATTTAATGACAGACCAGCTACATCTACTGTCTATATTAATTCATGACAGACCAGTTATATCTACTGTCTCTGTCTCTATTATATTACTACAGACCAGCTAGATCTACTGTCACTATTGTATTATGACAGACCAGCTAGATCTACTGTCTCTATTGTATTACGACAGACCAGGTAGATCTACCGTCTCTATTATATTATGACAGACCAGCTAGATCTACTGTCTCTATTATAATATGACAGACCAGCTTGATCTACTGTCTCTATGTCTCTATTATATTATGACAGACCAGCTAGATCTACTGTCTCTATCATAATATGACAGACCAGCTAGATCTACTGTCTCTATAATATTATGACAGACCAGCTAGATCTAATGTCTCTATTATATTATGACAGACCAGCTAGATCTACTGTCTCTATCCTAATATGATAGACCAGCTAGATATGCTGTCTCTATTATATTATTACAGACCAGCTAGATCTACTGTCTCTATTTTTATATGACAGACCAGCTAGATCTACTGTCTCTATTATTTAATGACAGACCAGATACATATACTGTCTGTATTAGATTATGACAGACCAGCTAGATCTACTGTCTCTGTCATAATATGACAGATCAGCTAAATATGCTGTCTCTATTGTATTATTACAGACCAGCTAGATCTACTGTCTCTATTATTATATGACAGACCAGCTAGATCTATGGTCTCTATTATAATATGACAGACCAGCTAGATCTACTGTCTCTATTATAATATGACAGACCAGCTAGATCTACTGTCTCTATTATTTAATGACAGACCCGCTACATCTACTGTCTATATTAATTTATGACAGACCAGCTAGATCTACTGTCTCTGTCTCTATTATATTATTACAGACCAGCTAGATCTACTGTCACTATTTTATTATGACAGACCAGCTAGATCTACTGTCTCTATTGTATTACGACAGACCAGGTAGATCTACTGTCTCTATTGTATTACGACAGACCAGGTAGATCTACCGTCGCTATTATATTATGACAGACCAGCTAGATCTACTGTCTCTATTATAATATGACAGACCAGCTTGATCTACTTTCTCTATGTCTCTATTATATTATGACAGACCAGCTAGATCTACTGTCTCTAACATAATATGACAGACCAGCTAGATCTACTGTCTCTATTATATTATGACAGACCAGCTAGATCTAATGTCTCTATTATATTATGAAAAACCAGCTAGATCTACTGTCTCTATTATATTATGACAGACCAGCTAGATCTACTGTCTATATTATATTATGACAGACCAGCTAGATCTACTGTATCTATTATAATATGAAGGACCAGCTAGATCTACTGTCTCTATAATAATATGACAGACCAGCTAGATCTACTGTCTCTATTTTATTATGACAGACCAGCTAGATCTACTGTCTCTATTATAATATGACAGACAAGCTAGATCTACTGTCTCTATTATAATATGACAGACCAGGTAAATCTACTGTATATATTATAATATGACAGACCAGCTAGATCTACTGTCTCTATTATATTTTGACAGGCCAGCTAGATCTACTGAACTATTATAATATGACAGACCAGCTAGATCTATTGTCTCTATTATAATATGACAGACCAGCTAGATCTACTGTCTCTATAATAATATGACAGATCAGCTAGATAGGCTGTCTCTATTATATTGTTACAGACCAGCTAGATCTACTGTCTCTATTATTATATGACAGACCAGCTAGATCTACTGTCTCTATTATAATATGACAGACCAGCTAGATCTACTGTCTCTATTATTTAATGACAGACCAGCTACATCTACTGTCTATATTAGATTATGACAGACCAGCTAGATCTACTGTCTCTATTATAATATGACAGACCAGCTAGATCTACTGTCTCTATTATTTAATGACAGACCAGCTACATCTACTGTCTATATTAGATTATGACAGACCAACTAGATCTACTGTCTCTGTCATAATATGACAGATCAGCTAGATATGCTGTCTCTATTATATTATTACAGACCAGCTAGATCTACTGTCTCTATTATTACATGACAGACCAGCTAGATCTACTGTCTCTATTATAATATGACAGACCAGCTAGATCTACTGTCTCTATTATAATATGACAGACCAGCTACATCTACTGTCTATATTAATTTATGACAGACCAGTTAGATCTACTGTCTCTGTCTCTATTATATTACTACAGACCAGCTAGATCTACTGTCTCTATTGTATTACGACAGACCAGGTAGATCTACCATCTCTATTATATTATGACAGACCAGCTAGATCTACTGTCTCTATTATAATATGACAGACCAGCTTGATCTACTGTCTCTATGTCTCTATTATATTATGACAGACCAGCTAGATCTACTGTCTCTATCATAATATGACAGACCAGCTAGATCTACTGTCTCTATAATATTATGACAGACCAGCTAGATCTAATGTCTCTATTATATTATGACGGACCAGCTAGATCTACTGTCTCTATCCTAATATGATAGACCAGCTAGATCTACTGTCTCTATTATATTATGACAGAACAGCTAGATCTAATGTCTCTATTATATTATGACAGACCAGCTAGATCTACTGTATCTATTGTAATATGATGGACCAGCTAGATCTACTGTCTCTATAATGATTTGACAGACCAGCTAGATCTACTGTCTCTATTATATTATGACAGACCAGCTAGATCTACTGTTTCTATTATATTATGACAGACCAGCTAGATCTACGGTCTCTATTATATCATGACAGACCAGCGAGATCTACTGTCTCTGTCTCTATTATATTATGACAGACCAACTAGATCTACTGTCTCTATTATAATATGACAGACCAGCTTGATCTACTGTCTCTATGTCTCTATTATATTATGACAGACCAGCTAGATCTACTGTCTCTATCATAATATGACAGACCAGCTAGATCTTCTGTCTCTATTATATTAGGAAAGACCAGTTAGATCTACTGTATCTATTATAATATGATGGACCAGCTAGATCTACTGTCTCTATAATGATTTGACAGACCAGCTAGATCTACTGTCTCTATTTTATTATGACAGACCAGCTAGATCTACTGTCTCTATTATATTATGACAGACCAGCTAGATCTACTGTCTCTATTATATTATGACAGACCAGCTAGATCTACTGTCTCTATTAAATGATGACAGACCAGCTAGATCTACTGTCGCTATTAAATTATGACAGACTAGCTAGATCTACTGTCTCTATTATATTATGACAGACCAGGTAGATCTACTGTCTCTACTATATTAAGACAGACCAGCTAGATCTACTGTATCTATTATAATATGACAGACCAGCTAGATCTATTGTCTCTATTATAATATGACAAACCAGCTTTAGCTACTGTCTCTATAATAATATGACAGACCAGCTAGATATGCTGTCTCTACTATATTATGAAAGACCAGCTAGGTCTACTGTCTCTATTATAATATGACAGACCAGCTAGATCTACTGTATCTATTATAATATGGCAGACAAGGTAGATCTACTGTCTCTAAAATAATATGACAGACCAGCTAGATCTAATGTCTCTATTTTATTATGACAGACCAGCTAGATCTACTGTCTCTGTCATAATATGACAAATCAGCTAGATATGCTGTCTCTATTATAATATGACAGACCAGCTAGATCTACTGTCTCTATTATAATATGACAGACCAGCTACATCTACTGTCTCTGTTATTTAATGACAGACCAGCTACATCTACTGTCTATATTAATTTATGACAGACCAGCTAGATCTACTGTCTCTATTATTTAATGACAGACCAGCTACATCCACTGTCTATATTAGATTATGACAGACCAGCTAGATCTACTGTCTCTGTCATAATATGACAGACCAGCTAGATATGCTGTCTCTATTATATTATGACAGACCAGCTAGATCTACTGTCTTTATTATATTATGACAGACCAGCTAGATCTACTGTTTCTATTATAATATGACAGACCAGCTAGATCTATTGTATTTTCTATAATATGACAAACCAGCTATAAGTACTGTCTCTATAATAATATGACAGACCAGCTAGATATGCTGTCTCTACTATATTATGAAAGACCAGCTAGATCTACTGTCTCTATTATATTATGAGAGACCAGCTAGATCTACTGTCTCTATTAAATGATGACAGACCAGCTAGATCTACTGTCGCTATTAAATTATGACAGACTAGCTAGATCTACTGTCTCTATTATATTATGACAGACCAGGTAGATCTACTGTCTCTACTATATTATGACAGACCAGCTAGATCTACTGTATCTATTATAATATGACAGACCAGCTAGATCTATTGTCTCTATTATAATATGACAAACCAGCTTTAGCTACTGTCTCTATAATAATATGACAGACCAGCTAGATATGCTGTCTCTACTATATTATGAAAGACCAGCTAGGTCTACTGTCTCTAAAATAATATGACAGACCAGCTAGATCTACTGTCTCTATTTTATTATGACAGACCAGCTAGATCTACTGTCTCTATTATAATATGACTGACCAGCTAGATCTATTGTCTTTTCTATAATATGACAAACCAGCTATAGCTACTGTCTCTATAATAATATGACAGACCAGCTTTAGCTACTGTCTCTATAATAATATGACAGACCAGCTAGATATGCTGTCTCTACTATATTATGAAAGACCAGCTAGGTCTACTGTCTCTATTATAATATGACAGACCAGCTAGATCTACTGTATCTATTATAATATGGCAGACAAGGTAGATCTACTGTCTCTAAAATAATATGACAGACCAGCTAGATCTACTGTCTATATTAGATTATGACAGACCAGCTAGATCTACTGTTTCTGTCATAATATGACAGATCAGCTAGATATGCTGTCTCTATTATATTATTACAGACCAGCTAGATCTACTGTCTCTATTATTATATGACAGACCAGCTAGATCTACTGTCTCTATTATAATATGACAGACGAGCTAGATCTACTGTCTCTATTATAACATGACAGACCAACTACATCTACTGTCTCTATTATTTAATGACAGACCAGCTACATCTACTGTCTATATTAATTTATGACAGACCAGTTAGATCTACTGTCTCTGTCTCTATTATATTACTACAGACCAGCTAGATCTACTGTCACTATTTTATTATGACAGACCAGCTAGATCTACTGTCTCTATTGTATTACGACAGACCAGGTAGATCTACCGTCTCTATTATATTATGACAGACCAGCTAGATCTACTGTCTCTATTATAATATGACAGACCAGCTTGATCTACTGTCTCTATGTCTCTATTATATTATGACAGACCAGCTAGATCTACTGTCTCTATCATAATATGACAGACCAGCTAGATCTACTGTCTCTATAATATTATGACAGACCAGCTAGATCTAATGTCTCTATTATATTATGACGTACCAGCTAGATCTACTGTCTCTATCCTAATATGATAGACCAGCTAGATATACTGTCTCTATTATATTATGACAGACCAGCTAGATCTACTGTCTCTATAATAATATGACAGATCAGCTAGATATGCTGTCTCTATTATATTATTACAGACCAGCTAGATCTACTGTCTCTATTATTATATGACAGACCAGCTAGATCTACTGTCTCTATTATTTAATGACAGACCAGATACATCTACTGTCTGTATTAGATTATGACAGACCAGCTAGATCTACTGTCTCTGTCATAATATGACAGATCAGCTAGATATGCTGTCTCTATTGTATTATTACAGACCAGCTAGATCTACTGTCTCTATTATTATATGACAGACCAGCTAGATCTACGGTCTCTATTATAATATGACAGACCAGCTAGATCTACTGTCTCTATTATTTAATGACAGACCCGCTACATCTACTGTCTATATTAATTTATGACAGACCAGCTAGATCTACTGTCTCTGTCACTATTTTATTATGACAGACCAGCTAGATCTACTGTCTCTATTGTATTACGACAGACCAGGTAGATCTACCGTCGCTATTATATTATGACAGACCAGCTAGATCTACTGTCTCTATTATAATATGACAGACCAGCTTGATCTACTTTCTCTATGTCTCTATTATATTATGACAGACCAGCTAGATCTACTGTCTCTATCATAATATGACAGACCAGCTAGATCTACTGTCTCTATTATATTATGAAAGACCAGCTAGATCTAATGTCTATATTATATTATGAAAAAACAGCTAGATCTACTGTCTCTATTATATTATGACAGACCAGCTAGATCTACTGTCTATATTATATTATGACAGACCAGCTATATCTACTGTATCTATTATAATATGAAGGAACAGCTAGATCTACTGTCTCTATAATAATATGACAGACCAGCTAGATCTACTGTCTCTATTTTATTATGACAGACCAGCTAGATCTACTGTCTCTATTATAATATGACAGACCAGCTAGATCTATTGTCTCTATTATATTATGACAGACCAGCTAGATCTACTGTCTCTATTATATTATGACAGACCAGCTAGATCTACTGTCTCTATTATAATATGACAGACCAGCTAGAACTACTGTCACTATTATATTATGACAGACCAGCTAGATCTACTGTCTCTATTATATTATGACAAACCAGCTAGATCTACTGTCTCTATTATATAATGACAGACCAGCTAGATCTACTGTATATATTATAATATGACAGACCAGCTAGATCTACTGTCTCTATTATAATATGACAGACCAGGTAAATCTACTGTATATATTATAATATGACAGACCAGCTAGATCTACTGTCTCTATTATATTTTGACAGGCCAGCTAAATCTACTGAACTATCATAATATGACAGACCAGCTAGATCTACTGTCTCTATTATAATATGACAGACCAGCTAGATCTATTGTCTCTATTATAATATGACAGACCAGCTAGATCTACTGTCTCTATAATAATATGACAGATCAGCTAGATAGGCTGTCTCTATTATATTATTACAGACCAGCTAGATCTACTGTCTCTATTATTATATGACAGACCAGCTAGATCTACTGTCTCTATTATAATATGACAGACCAGCTAGATCTACTGTCTCTATTATTTAATGACAGACCAGCTACATCTACTGTCTATATTAGATTATAACAGACCAGCTAGATCTACTGTCTCTGTCATAATATGACAGATCAGCTAGATATGCTGTCTCTATTATATTATTACAGACCAGCTAGATCTACTGTCTCTATTATTATATGACAGACCAGCTAGATCTACTGTCTCTATTATAATATGACAGACCAGCTAGATCTACTGTCTCTATTATAACATGACAGACCAGCTACATCTACTGTCTCTATTATTTAATGACAGACCAGCTACATCTACTGTCTATATTAATTCATGACAGACCAGTTATATCTACTGTCTCTGTCTCTATTATATTACTACAGACCAGCTAGATCTACTGTCACTATTGTATTATGACAGACCAGCTAGATCTACTGTCTCTATTGTATTACGACAGACCAGGTAGATCTACCGTCTCTATTATATTATGACAGACCAGCTAGATCTACTGTCTCTATTATAATATGACAGACCAGCTTGATCTACTGTCTCTATGTCTCTATTATATTATGACAGACCAGCTAGATCTACTGTCTCTATCATAATATGACAGACCAGCTAGATCTACTGTCTCTATAATATTATGACAGACCAGCTAGATCTAATGTCTCTATTATATTATGACAGACCAGCTAGATCTACTGTCTCTATCCTAATATGATAGACCAGCTAGATATGCTGTCTCTATTATATTATTACAGACCAGCTAGATCTACTGTCTCTATTTTTATATGACAGACCAGCTAGATCTACTGTCTCTATTATTTAATGACAGACCAGATACATCTACTGTCTGTATTAGATTATGACAGACCAGCTAGATCTACTGTCTCTGTCATAATATGACAGATCAGCTAAATATGCTGTCTCTATTGTATTATTACAGACCAGCTAGATCTACTGTCTCTATTATTATATGACAGACCAGCTAGATCTATGGTCTCTATTATAATATGACAGACCAGCTAGATCTACTGTCTCTATTATAATATGACAGACCAGCTAGATCTACTGTCTCTATTATTTAATGACAGACCCGCTACATCTACTGTCTATATTAATTTATGACAGACCAGCTAGATCTACTGTCTCTGTCTCTATTATATTATTACAGACCAGCTAGATCTACTGTCACTATTTTATTATGACAGACCAGCTAGATCTACTGTCTCTATTGTATTACGACAGACCAGGTAGATCTACTGTCTCTATTGTATTACGACAGACCAGGTAGATCTACCGTCGCTATTATATTATGACAGACCAGCTAGATCTACTGTCTCTATTATAATATGACAGACCAGCTTGATCTACTTTCTCTATGTCTCTATTATATTATGACAGACCAGCTAGATCTACTGTCTCTAACATAATATGACAGACCAGCTAGATCTACTGTCTCTATTATATTATGACAGACCAGCTAGATCTAATGTCTCTATTATATTATGAAAAACCAGCTAGATCTACTGTCTCTATTATATTATGACAGACCAGCTAGATCTACTGTCTATATTATATTATGACAGACCAGCTAGATCTACTGTATCTATTATAATATGAAGGACCAGCTAGATCTACTGTCTCTATAATAATATGACAGACCAGCTAGATCTACTGTCTCTATTTTATTATGACAGACCAGCTAGATCTACTGTCTCTATTATAATATGACAGACAAGCTAGATCTACTGTCTCTATTATAATATGACAGACCAGGTAAATCTACTGTATATATTATAATATGACAGACCAGCTAGATCTACTGTCTCTATTATATTTTGACAGGCCAGCTAGATCTACTGAACTATTATAATATGACAGACCAGCTAGATCTATTGTCTCTATTATAATATGACAGACCAGCTAGATCTACTGTCTCTATAATAATATGACAGATCAGCTAGATAGGCTGTCTCTATTATATTGTTACAGACCAGCTAGATCTACTGTCTCTATTATTATATGACAGACCAGCTAGATCTACTGTCTCTATTATAATATGACAGACCAGCTAGATCTACTGTCTCTATTATTTAATGACAGACCAGCTACATCTACTGTCTATATTAGATTATGACAGACCAGCTAGATCTACTGTCTCTATTATAATATGACAGACCAGCTAGATCTACTGTCTCTATTATTTAATGACAGACCAGCTACATCTACTGTCTATATTAGATTATGACAGACCAACTAGATCTACTGTCTCTGTCATAATATGACAGATCAGCTAGATATGCTGTCTCTATTATATTATTACAGACCAGCTAGATCTACTGTCTCTATTATTACATGACAGACCAGCTAGATCTACTGTCTCTATTATAATATGACAGACCAGCTAGATCTACTGTCTCTATTATAATATGACAGACCAGCTACATCTACTGTCTATATTAATTTATGACAGACCAGTTAGATCTACTGTCTCTGTCTCTATTATATTACTACAGACCAGCTAGATCTACTGTCTCTATTGTATTACGACAGACCAGGTAGATCTACCATCTCTATTATATTATGACAGACCAGCTAGATCTACTGTCTCTATTATAATATGACAGACCAGCTTGATCTACTGTCTCTATGTCTCTATTATATTATGACAGACCAGCTAGATCTACTGTCTCTATCATAATATGACAGACCAGCTAGATCTACTGTCTCTATAATATTATGACAGACCAGCTAGATCTAATGTCTCTATTATATTATGACGGACCAGCTAGATCTACTGTCTCTATCCTAATATGATAGACCAGCTAGATCTACTGTCTCTATTATATTATGACAGAACAGCTAGATCTAATGTCTCTATTATATTATGACAGACCAGCTAGATCTACTGTATCTATTGTAATATGATGGACCAGCTAGATCTACTGTCTCTATAATGATTTGACAGACCAGCTAGATCTACTGTCTCTATTATATTATGACAGACCAGCTAGATCTACTGTTTCTATTATATTATGACAGACCAGCTAGATCTACGGTCTCTATTATATCATGACAGACCAGCGAGATCTACTGTCTCTGTCTCTATTATATTATGACAGACCAACTAGATCTACTGTCTCTATTATAATATGACAGACCAGCTTGATCTACTGTCTCTATGTCTCTATTATATTATGACAGACCAGCTAGATCTACTGTCTCTATCATAATATGACAGACCAGCTAGATCTTCTGTCTCTATTATATTAGGAAAGACCAGTTAGATCTACTGTATCTATTATAATATGATGGACCAGCTAGATCTACTGTCTCTATAATGATTTGACAGACCAGCTAGATCTACTGTCTCTATTTTATTATGACAGACCAGCTAGATCTACTGTCTCTATTATATTATGACAGACCAGCTAGATCTACTGTCTCTATTATATTATGACAGACCAGCTAGATCTACTGTCTCTATTAAATGATGACAGACCAGCTAGATCTACTGTCGCTATTAAATTATGACAGACTAGCTAGATCTACTGTCTCTATTATATTATGACAGACCAGGTAGATCTACTGTCTCTACTATATTAAGACAGACCAGCTAGATCTACTGTATCTATTATAATATGACAGACCAGCTAGATCTATTGTCTCTATTATAATATGACAAACCAGCTTTAGCTACTGTCTCTATAATAATATGACAGACCAGCTAGATATGCTGTCTCTACTATATTATGAAAGACCAGCTAGGTCTACTGTCTCTATTATAATATGACAGACCAGCTAGATCTACTGTATCTATTATAATATGGCAGACAAGGTAGATCTACTGTCTCTAAAATAATATGACAGACCAGCTAGATCTAATGTCTCTATTTTATTATGACAGACCAGCTAGATCTACTGTCTCTGTCATAATATGACAAATCAGCTAGATATGCTGTCTCTATTATAATATGACAGACCAGCTAGATCTACTGTCTCTATTATAATATGACAGACCAGCTACATCTACTGTCTCTGTTATTTAATGACAGACCAGCTACATCTACTGTCTATATTAATTTATGACAGACCAGCTAGATCTACTGTCTCTATTATTTAATGACAGACCAGCTACATCCACTGTCTATATTAGATTATGACAGACCAGCTAGATCTACTGTCTCTGTCATAATATGACAGACCAGCTAGATATGCTGTCTCTATTATATTATGACAGACCAGCTAGATCTACTGTCTTTATTATATTATGACAGACCAGCTAGATCTACTGTTTCTATTATAATATGACAGACCAGCTAGATCTATTGTATTTTCTATAATATGACAAACCAGCTATAAGTACTGTCTCTATAATAATATGACAGACCAGCTAGATATGCTGTCTCTACTATATTATGAAAGACCAGCTAGATCTACTGTCTCTATTATATTATGAGAGACCAGCTAGATCTACTGTCTCTATTAAATGATGACAGACCAGCTAGATCTACTGTCGCTATTAAATTATGACAGACTAGCTAGATCTACTGTCTCTATTATATTATGACAGACCAGGTAGATCTACTGTCTCTACTATATTATGACAGACCAGCTAGATCTACTGTATCTATTATAATATGACAGACCAGCTAGATCTATTGTCTCTATTATAATATGACAAACCAGCTTTAGCTACTGTCTCTATAATAATATGACAGACCAGCTAGATATGCTGTCTCTACTATATTATGAAAGACCAGCTAGGTCTACTGTCTCTAAAATAATATGACAGACCAGCTAGATCTACTGTCTCTATTTTATTATGACAGACCAGCTAGATCTACTGTCTCTATTATAATATGACTGACCAGCTAGATCTATTGTCTTTTCTATAATATGACAAACCAGCTATAGCTACTGTCTCTATAATAATATGACAGACCAGCTTTAGCTACTGTCTCTATAATAATATGACAGACCAGCTAGATATGCTGTCTCTACTATATTATGAAAGACCAGCTAGGTCTACTGTCTCTATTATAATATGACAGACCAGCTAGATCTACTGTATCTATTATAATATGGCAGACAAGGTAGATCTACTGTCTCTAAAATAATATGACAGACCAGCTAGATCTACTGTCTCTATTTTATTATGACAGACCAGCTAGATCTACTGTCTCTGTCATAATATGACAAATCAGCTAGATATGCTGTCTCTATTATAATATGACAGACCAGCTAGATCTACTGTCTCTATTATAATATGACAGACCAGCTACATCTACTGTCTCTGTTATTTAATGACAGACCAGCTACATCTACTGTCTATATTAATTTATGACAGACCAGCTAGATCTACTGTCTCTATTATTTAATGACAGACCAGCTACATCTACTGTCTATATTAGATTATGACAGACCAGCTAGATCTACTGTCTCTGTCATAATATGACAGATCAGCTAGATATGCTGTCTCTATTATATTATGACAGACCAGCTAGATCTACTGTCTTTATTATATTATGACAGACCAGCTAGATCTACTGTTTCTATTATAATATGACAGACCAGCTAGATCTATTGTCTTTTCTATAATATGACAAACCAGCTATAAGTACTGTCTCTATAATTATATGACAGACCAGCTAGATATGCTGTCTCTACTATATTATGAAAGACCAGCTAGATCTACTGTCTCTATTATATTATGACAGACCAGCTAGATCTACTGTCTCTATTATATTATGACAGACCAGCTAGATCTACTGTCTCTATTATATTATGACAAACCAGCTAGATCTACTGTCTCTATTATATTATGACAGACCAGCTAGATCTACTGTCTCTATTATATTATGACAGACCAGCTAGATCTACTGTCTCTATTAAATGATGACAGACCAGCTAGATCTACTGTCGCTATTAAATTATGACAGACTAGCTAGATCTACTGTCGCTATTATATTATGACAGACCAGGTAGATCTACTGTCTCTACTATATTATGACAGACCAGCTAGATCTACTGTATCTATTATAATATGACAGACCAGCTAGATCTATTGTCTCTATTATAATATGACAAACCAGCTTTAGCTACTGTCTCTATAATAATATGACAGACCAGCTAGATATGCTGTCTCTACTATATTATGAAAGACCAGCTAGGTCTACTGTCTCTAAAATAATATGACAGACCAGCTAGATCTACTGTCTCTATTTTATTATGACAGACCAGCTAGATCTACTGTCTCTTTCATAATATGACAAATCAGCTAGATATGCTGTCTCTATTATAATATGACAGACCAGCTAGATCTATTGTCTTTTCTATAATATGACAAACCAGCTATAGCTACTGTCTCTATAATAATATGACAGACCAGCTAGATATGCTGTCTCTACTATATTATGAAAGACCAGCTAGGTCTACTGTCTCTATTATAATATGACAGACCAGCTAGATCTACTGTATATATTATAATATGACAGACCAGCTAGATCTAATGTCTCTATTATAATATGACAGACCAGGTAAATCTACTGTATATATTATAATATGACAGACCAGCTAGATCTACTGTCTCTATTATATTTTGACAGGCCAGCTAGATCTACTGAACTATCATAATATGACAGACCAGCTAGATCTACTGTCTCTATTATAATATGACAGACCAGCTAGATCTATTGTCTCTATTATAATATGACAGACCAGCTAGATCTACTGTCTCTATAATAATATGACAGATCAACTAGATAGGCTGTCTCTATTATATTATTACAGACCAGCTAGATCTACTGTCTCTATTATTATATGACAGACCAGCTAGATCTACTGTCTCTATTATAATATGACAGACCAGCTAGATCTACTGTCTCTATTATTTAATGACAGACCAGCTACATCTACTGTCTATATTAGATTATAACAGACCAGCTAGATCAACTGTCTCTGTCATAATATGACAGATCAGCTAGATATGCTGTCTCTATTATATTATTACAGACCAGCTAGATCTACTGTCTCTATTATTATATGACAGACCAGCTAGATCTACTGTCTCTATTATAATATGACAGACCAGCTAGATCTACTGTCTCTATTATAACATGACAGACCAGCTACATCTACTGTCTCTATTATTTAATGACAGACCAGCTACATCTACTGTCTATATTAATTTATGACAGACCAGTTAGATCTACTGTCTCTGTCTCTATTATATTACTACAGACCACCTAGATCTACTGTCACTATTTTATTATGACAGACCAGCTAGATCTACTGTCTCTATTGTATTACGACAGACCAGGTAGATCTACCGTCTCTATTATATTATGACAGACCAGCTAGATCTACTGTCTCTATTATAATATGACAGACCAGCTTGTTCTACTGTCTCTATGTCTCTATTATATTATGACAGACCAGCTAGATCTACTGTCTCTATCATAATATGACAGACCAGCTAGATCTACTGTCTCTATAATATTATTACAGACCAGCTAGATCTACTGTCTCTATTATTATATGACAGACCAGCTAGATCTACTGTCTCTATTATAATATGACAGACCAGCTAGATCTACTGTCTCTATTATAACATGACAGACCAGCTACATCTACTGTCTCTATTATTTAATGACAGACCAGCTACATCTACTGTCTATATTAATTTATGACAGACCAGTTAGATCTACTGTCTCTGTCTCTATTATATTACTACAGACCAGCTAGATCTACTGTCACTATTTTATTATGACAGACCAGCTAGATCTACTGTCTCTATTGTATTACGACAGACCAGGTAGATCTACCGTCTCTATTATATTATGACAGACCAGCTAGATCTACTGTCTCTATTATAATATGACAGACCAGCTTGATCTACTGTCTCTATGTCTCTATTATATTATGACAGACCAGCTAGATCTACTGTCTCTATCATAATATGACAGACTTGCTAGATCTACTGTCTCTATAATATTATGACAGACCAGCTAGATCTAATGTCTCTATTATATTATGACGGACCAGCTAGATCTACTGTCTCTATCCTAATATGATAGACCAGCTAGATATACTGTCTCTATTATATTATGACAGACCAGCTAGATCTACTGTCTCTATAATAATATGACAGATCAGCTAGATATGCTGTCTCTATTATATTATTACAGACCAGCTAGATCTACTGTCTCTATTTTTATATGACAGACCAGCTAGATCTACTGTCTCTATTATTTAATGACAGACCAGATACATCTACTGTCTGTATTAGATTATGACAGACCAGCTAGATCTACTGTCTCTGTCATAATATGACAGATCAGCTAGATATGCTGTCTCTATTGTATTATTACAGACCAGCTAGATCTACTGTCTCTATTATTATATGACAGACCAGCTAGATCTACGGTCTCTATTATAATATGACAGACCAGCTAGATCTACTGTCTCTATTATAATATGACAGACCAGCTAGATCTACTGTCTCTATTATTTAATGACAGACCCGCTACATCTACTGTCTATATTAATTTATGACAGACCAGCTAGATCTACTGTCTCTGTCTCTATTATATTATTACAGACCAGCTAGATCTACTGTCACTATTTTATTATGACAGACCAGCTAGATCTACTGTCTCTATTGTTTTACGACAGACCAGGTAGATCTACCGTCGCTATTATATTATGACAGACCAGCTAGATCTACTGTCTCTATTATAATATGACAGACCAGCTTGATCTACTTTCTCTATGTCTCTATTATATTATGACAGACCAGCTAGATCTACTGTCTCTAACATAATATGACAGACCAGCTAGATCTACTGTCTCTATTATATTATGACAGACCAGCTAGATCTAATGTCTCTATTATATTATGAAAAACCAGCTAGATCTATTGTCTCTATTATATTATGACAGACCAGCTAGATCTACTGTCTATATTATATTATGACAGACCAGCTAGATCTACTGTATCTATTATAATATGAAGGACCAG
Source organism: Oncorhynchus mykiss (assembly GCF_057628025.1). Classification (NCBI taxonomy): domain Eukaryota; kingdom Metazoa; phylum Chordata; class Actinopteri; order Salmoniformes; family Salmonidae; genus Oncorhynchus; species Oncorhynchus mykiss. Next base: position 97,662,951 of record NC_143026.1, on the reverse strand, counting down.
CTAGATCTACTGTCTCTATAATAATATGAAAGACCAGCTAGATCTACTGTCTCTATTTTATTATGACAGACCAGCTAGATCTACTGTCTCTATTATAATATGACAGACAAGCTAGATCTACTGTCTCTATTATAATATGACAGACCAGGTAAATCTACTGTATATATTATAATATGACAGACCAGCTAGATCTACTGTCTCTATTATATTTTGACAGGCCAGCTAGATCTACTGAACTATTATAATATGACAGACCAGCTAGATCTACTGTCTCTATTATAATATGACAGACCAGCTAGATCTATTGTCTCTATTATAATATGACAGACCAGCTAGATCTACTGTCTCTATAATAATATGACAGATCAGCTAGATAGGCTGTCTCTATTATATTGTTACAGACCAGCTAGATCTACTGTCTCTATTATTATATGACAGACCAGCTAGATCTACTGTCTCTATTATAATATGACAGACCAGCTAGATCTACTGTCTCTATTATTTAATGACAGACCAGCTACATCTACTGTCTATATTAGATTATGACAGACCAGCTAGATCTACTGTCTCTGTCATAATATGACAGATCAGCTAGATATGCTGTCTCTATTATATTATTACAGACCAGCTAGATCTACTGTCTCTATTATTACATGACAGACCAGCTAGATCTACTGTCTCTATTATAATATGACAGACCAGCTAGATCTACTGTCTCTATTATTTAATGACAGACCAGCTACATCTACTGTCTATGTTAATTTATGACAGACCAGTTAGATCTACTGTCTCTGTCTCTATTATATTACTACAGACCAGCTAGATCTACTGTCTCTATTGTATTACGACAGACCAGGTAGATCTACCATCTCTATTATATTATGACAGACCAGCTAGATCTACTGTCTCTATTATAATATGACAGACCAGCTTGATCTACTGTCTCTATGTCTCTATTATATTATGACAGACCAGCTAGATCTACTGTCTCTATCATAATATGACAGACCAGCTAGATCTACTGTCTCTATAATATTATGACAGACCAGCTAGATCTAATGTCTCTATTATATTATGACGGACCAGCTAGATCTACTGTCTCTATCCTAATATGATAGACCAGCTAGATCTACTGTCTCTATTATATTATGACAGACCAGCTAGATCTAATGTCTCTATTATATTATGACAGACCAGCTAGATCTACTGTATCTATTGTAATATGATGGACCAGCTAGATCTACTGTCTCTATAATGATTTGACAGACCAGCTAGATCTACTGTCTCTATTATATTATGACAGACCAGCTAGATCTACTGTTTCTATTATATTATGACAGACCAGCTAGATCTACGGTCTCTATTATATCATGACAGACCAGCGAGATCTACTGTCTCTGTCTCTATTATATTATGACAGACCAACTAGATCTACTGTCTCTATTATAATATGACAGACCAGCTTGATCTACTGTCTCTATGTCTCTATTATATTATGACAGACCAGCTAGATCTACTGTCTCTATCATAATATGACAGACCAGCTAGATCTTCTGTCTCTATTATATTAGGAAAGACCAGTTAGATCTACTGTATCTATTATAATATGATGGACCAGCTAGATCTACTGTCTCTATAATGATTTGACAGACCAGCTAGATCTACTGTCTCTATTTTATTATGACAGACCAGCTAGATCTACTGTCTCTATTATATTATGACAGACCAGCTAGATCTACTGTCTCTATTATATTATGACAGACCAGCTAGATCTACTGTCTCTATTAAATGATGACAGACCAGCTAGATCTACTGTCGCTATTAAATTATGACAGACTAGCTAGATCTACTGTCTCTATTATATTATGACAGACCAGGTAGATCTACTGTCTCTACTATATTAAGACAGACCAGCTAGATCTACTGTATCTATTATAATATGACAGACCAGCTAGATCTATTGTCTCTATTATAATATGACAAACCAGCTTTAGCTACTGTCTCTATAATAATATGACAGACCAGCTAGATATGCTGTCTCTACTATATTATGAAAGACCAGCTAGGTCTACTGTCTCTATTATAATATGACAGACCAGCTAGATCTACTGTATCTATTATAATATGGCAGACAAGGTAGATCTACTGTCTCTAAAATAATATGACAGACCAGCTAGATCTAATGTCTCTATTTTATTATGACAGACCAGCTAGATCTACTGTCTCTGTCATAATATGACAAATCAGCTAGATATGCTGTCTCTATTATAATATGACAGACCAGCTAGATCTACTGTCTCTATTATAATATGACAGACCAGCTACATCTACTGTCTCTGTTATTTAATGACAGACCAGCTACATCTACTGTCTATATTAATTTATGACAGACCAGCTAGATCTACTGTCTCTATTATTTAATGACAGACCAGCTACATCCACTGTCTATATTAGATTATGACAGACCAGCTAAATCAAATTTTATTTGTCACATACACATGGTTAGCAGATGTTAATGCGAGTGTAGCGAAATGCTTGTGCTTCTAGTTCCGACAATGCAGTAATAACAAGTAATCTAACTAACAATTCCAAAACTACTGTCTTGTACACAGTGTAAGGGGATAAAGAATATGTACATAAGGATATATGAATGAGTGATGGTACAGAGCAGCATAGGCAAGATACAGTAGATGGTATCGGGTACAGTATGTACAAATGAGATGAGTATGTAAACAAAGTGGCATAGTATAGTATAAAGTGGCTAGTGATACATGTATTACATAAGGATACCGTCGATGATATAGAGTACAGTATATACGTATGCATATGAGATGAATAATGTAGGGTAAGTAACATTTATATAAGGTAGCATTGTTTAAAGTGGCTAGTGATATATTTACATCATTTCCCATCAATTGCCATTATTAAAGTGGCTGGAGTTGAGTCAGTGTCAGTGTGTTGGCAGCAGCCACTCAGTGTTAGTGGTGGCTGTTTAACAGTCTGATGGCCTTGAGATAGAAGCTGTTTTTCAGTCTCTCGGTCCCAGCTTTGATGCACCTGTACTGACCTCGCCTTCTGGATGATAGCGGGGTGAACAGGCAGTGGCTCGGGTGGTTGATGTCCTTGATGATCTTTATGGCCTTCCTGTGACATCGGGTGGTGTAGGTGTCCTGGAGGGCAGGTAGTTTGCCCCCGGTGATGCGTTGTGCAGACCTCACTACCCTCTGGAGAGCCTTACGGTTGAGGGCGGTGCAGTTGCCATACCAGGCGGTGATACAGCCCGCCAGGATGCTCTCGATTGTGCATCTGTAGAAGTTTGTGAGTGCTTTTGGTGACAAGCCGAATTTCTTCAGCCTCCTGAGGTTGAAGAGGCGCTGCTGCGCCTTCTTCACGATGCTGTCTGTGTGAGTGGACCAATTCAGTTTGTCTGTGATGTGTATGCCGAGGAACTTAAAACTTGCTACCCTCTCCACTACTGTTCCATCGATGTGGATAGGGGGGTGTTCCCTCAGCTGTTTCCTGAAGTCCACAATCATCTCCTTAGTTTTGTTGACGTTGAGTGTGAGGTTGTTTTCCTGACACCACACTCCGAGGGCCCTCACCTCCTCCCTGTAGGCCGTCTCATCGTTGTTGGTAATCAAGCCTACCACTGTTGTGTCGTCCGCAAACTTGATGATTGAGTTGGAGGCGTGCGTGGCCACGCAGTCGTGGGTGAACAGGGAGTACAGGAGAGGGCTCAGAACGCAACCTTGTGGGGCCCCAGTGTTGAGGATCAGCGGGGAGGAGATGTTGTTGCCTACCCTCACCACCTGGGGGCGGCCCGTCAGGAAGTCCAGTACCCAGTTGCACAGGGCGGGGTCGAGACCCAGGGTCTCGAGCTTGATGACGAGCTTGGAGGGTACTATGGTGTTAGATCTACTGTCTCTGTCATAATATGACAGACCAGCTAGATATGCTGTCTCTATTATATTATGACAGACCAGCTAGATCTACTGTCTTTATTATATTATGACAGACCAGCTAGATCTACTGTTTCTATTATAATATGACAGACCAGCTAGATCTATTGTATTTTCTATAATATGACAAACCAGCTATAAGTACTGTCTCTATAATAATATGACAGACCAGCTAGATATGCTGTCTCTACTATATTATGAAAGACCAGCTAGATCTACTGTCTCTATTATATTATGACAGACCAGCTAGATCTACTGTCTCTATTAAATGATGACAGACCAGCTAGATCTACTGTCGCTATTAAATTATGACAGACTAGCTAGATCTACTGTCTCTATTATATTATGACAGACCAGGTAGATCTACTGTCTCTACTATATTATGACAGACCAGCTAGATCTACTGTATCTATTATAATATGACAGACCAGCTAGATCTATTGTCTCTATTATAATATGACAAACCAGCTTTAGCTACTGTCTCTATAATAATATGACAGACCAGCTAGATATGCTGTCTCTACTATATTATGAAAGACCAGCTAGGTCTACTGTCTCTAAAATAATATGACAGACCAGCTAGATCTACTGTCTCTATTTTATTATGACAGACCAGCTAGATCTACTGTCTCTATTATAATATGACAGACCAGCTAGATCTATTGTCTTTTCTATAATATGACAAACCAGCTATAGCTACTGTCTCTATAATAATATGACAGACCAGCTTTAGCTACTGTCTCTATAATAATATGACAGACCAGCTAGATATGCTGTCTCTACTATATTATGAAAGACCAGCTAGGTCTACTGTCTCTATTATAATATGACAGACCAGCTAGATCTACTGTATCTATTATAATATGGCAGACAAGGTAGATCTACTGTCTCTAAAATAATATGACAGACCAGCTAGATCTACTGTCTCTATTTTATTATGACAGACCAGCTAGATCTACTGTCTCTGTCATAATATGACAAATCAGCTAGATATGCTGTCTCTATTATAATATGACAGACCAGCTAGATCTACTGTCTCTATTATAATATGACAGACCAGCTACATCTACTGTCTCTGTTATTTAATGACAGACCAGCTACATCTACTGTCTATATTAATTTATGACAGACCAGCTAGATCTACTGTCTCTATTATTTAATGACAGACCAGCTACATCTACTGTCTATATTAGATTATGACAGACCAGCTAGATCTACTGTCTCTGTCATAATATGACAGATCAGCTAGATATGCTGTCTCTATTATATTATGACAGACCAGCTAGATCTACTGTTTCTATTATAATATGACAGACCAGCTAGATCTATTGTCTTTTCTATAATATGACAAACCAGCTATAAGTACTGTCTCTATAATAATATGACAGACCAGCTAGATATGCTGTCTCTACTATATTATGAAAGACCAGCTAGATCTACTGTCTCTATTATATTATGACAGACCAGCTAGATCTACTGTCTCTATTATATTATGACAGACCAGCTAGATCTACTGTCTCTATTATATTATGACAAACCAGCTAGATCTACTGTCTCTATTATATTATGACAGACCAGCTAGATCTACTGTCTCTATTATATTATGACAGACCAGCTAGATCTACTGTCTCTATTAAATGATGACAGACCAGCTAGATCTACTGTCGCTATTAAATTATGACAGACTAGCTAGATCTACTGTCGCTATTATATTATGACAGACCAGGTAGATCTACTGTCTCTACTATATTATGACAGACCAGCTAGATCTACTGTATCTATTATAATATGACAGACCAGCTAGATATATTGTCTCTATTATAATATGACAAACCAGCTTTAGCTACTGTCTCTATAATAATATGACAGACCAGCTAGATATGCTGTTTCTATTATAATATGACAGACCAGCTAGATCTATTGTCTTTTCTATAATATGACAAACCAGCTATAAGTACTGTCTCTATAATAATATGACAGACCAGCTAGATATGCTGTCTCTACTATATTATGAAAGACCAGCTAGATCTACTGTCTCTATTATATTATGACAGACCAGCTAGATCTACTGTCTCTATTATATTATGACAGACCAGCTAGATCTACTGTCTCTATTATATTATGACAAACCAGCTACATCTACTGTCTCTATTATATTATGACAGACCAGCTAGATCTACTGTCTCTATTATATTATGACAGACCAGCTAGATCTACTGTCTCTATTAAATGATGACAGACCAGCTAGATCTACTGTCGCTATTAAATTATGACAGACTAGCTAGATCTACTGTCGCTATTATATTATGACAGACCAGGTAGATCTACTGTCTCTACTATATTATGACAGACCAGCTAGATCTACTGTATCTATTATAATATGACAGACCAGCTAGATCTATTGTCTCTATTATAATATGACAAACCAGCTTTAGCTACTGTCTCTATAATAATATGACAGACCAGCTAGATATGCTGTCTCTACTATATTATGAAAGACCAGCTAGGTCTACTGTCTCTAAAATAATATGACAGACCAGCTAGATCTACTGTCTCTATTTTATTATGACAGACCAGCTAGATCTACTGTCTCTTTCATAATATGACAAATCAGCTAGATATGCTGTCTCTATTATAATATGACAGACCAGCTAGATCTATTGTCTTTTCTATAATATGACAAACCAGCTATAGCTACTGTCTCTATAATATTATGACAGACCAGCTAGATATGCTGTCTCTACTATATTATGAAAGACCAGCTAGGTCTACTGTCTCTATTATAATATGACAGACCAGCTAGATCTACTGTATCTATTATAATATGGCAGACAAGCTAGATCTACTGTCTCTAAAATAATGACAGACCAGCTAGATCTACTGTCTCTATTTTATTATGACAGACCAGCTAGATCTACTGTCTCTATTATATTATGACAGACCAGCTAGATCTACTGTCTCTATTATATTATGACAGACCAGCTAGATCTACTGTCTCTATTAAATGATGACAGACCAGCTAGATCTACTGTCGCTATTAAATTATGACAGACTAACTAGATCTATGGTCTCTATTATATTATGACAGACCAGGTAGATCTACTGTCTCTACTATATTATGACAGACCAGCTAGATCTACTGTATCTATTATAATATGGCAGACAAGGTAGATCTACTGTCTCTAAAATAATATGACAGACCAGCTAGATCTACTGTCTATATTATAATATGACAGACCATCTACATCTACTGTCTCTATTATAATATGACAGACCAGCTAGATCTACTGTCTCTATTATAATATGACAGACCAGCTACATCTACTGTCTCTATTATTTAATGACAGACCAGCTACATCTACTGTCTATATTAATTTATGACAGACCAGCTAGATCTACTGTCTCTGTCTCTATTATATTACTACAGACCAGCTAGATCTACCGTCTCTATTATATTATGACAGACCAGCTAGATCTACTGTCTCTATGTCTCTATTATATTATGACAGACCAGCTAGATCTACTGTCTCTATCATAATATGACAGACCAGCTAGATCTTCTGTCTCTATTATATTATGACAGACCAGCTAGATCTAATGTCTCTATTATATTATGAAAGACCAGTTAGATCTACTGTATCTATTATAATATGATGGACCAGCTAGATCTACTGTCTCTATAATGATTTGACAGACCAGCTAGATCTACTGTCTCTATTTTATTATGACAGACCAGCTAGATCTACTGTCTCTATTATATTATGACAGACCAGCTAGATCTACTGTCTCTATTATATTATGACAGACCAGCTAGATCTACTGTCTCTATTAAATGATGACAGACCAGCTAGATCTACTGTCGCTATTAAATTATGACAGACTAGCTAGATCTACTGTCTCTATTATATCATGACAGACCAGCTAGATCTACTGTCTCTACTATATTAAGACAGACCAGCTAGATCTACTGTATCTATTATAATATGACAGACCAGCTAGATCTATTGTCACCAATTATAATATGACAAACCAGCTTTAGCTACTTCTCTATAATAATTTGACAGACCAGCTAGATATGCTGTCTCTACTATATTATGAAAGACCAGCTAGGTCTACTGTCTCTATTATAATATGACAGACCAGCTAGATCTACTGTATCTATTATATTATGACAGACCAGCTAGATCTACTGTCTCTATTATATTATGACAGACCAGCTAGATCTACTTTCTCTATTAAATGATGACAGACCAGCTAGATCTACTGTCGCTAATAAATTATGACAGACTAGCTAGATCTACTGTCTCTATTATATTATGACAGACCAGGTAGATCTACTGTCTCTACTATATTAAGACAGACCAGCTAGATCTACTGTATCTATTATAATATGACAGACCAGCTAGATCTATTGTCACCAATTATAATATGACAAACCAGCTTTAGCTACTGTCTCTATAATAATATGACAGACCAGCTAGATATGCTGTCTCTACTATATTATGAAAGACCAGCTAGGTCTACTGTCTCTATTATAATATGACAGACCAGCTAGATCTACTGTATCTATTATAATATGGCAGACAAGGTAGATCTACTGTCTCTAAAATAATATGACAGACCAGCTAGATCTAATGTCTCTATTTTATTATGACAGACCAGCTAGATCTACTGTCTCTGTCATAATATGACAAATCAGCTAGATATGCTGTCTCTATTATAATATGACAGACGAGCTAGATCTACTGTCTCTATTATAATATGACAGACCAGCTACATCTACTGTCTCTGTTATTTAATGACAGACCAGCTACATCTACTGTCTATATTAATTTATGACAGACCAGCTAGATCTACTGTCTCTATTATTTAATGACAGACCAGCTACATCTACTGTCTATATTAGATTATGACAGACCAGCTAGATCTACTGTCTCTGTCATAATATGACAGACCAGCTAGATATGCTGTCTCTATTATATTATGACAGACCAGCTAGATCTACTGTCTTTATTATATTATGACAGACCAGCTAGATCTACTGTTTCTATTATAATATGACAGACCAGCTAGATCTATTGTCTTTTCTATAATATGACAAACCAGCTATAAGTACTGTCTCTATAATAATATGACAGACCAGCTAGATATGCTGTCTCTACTATATTATGAAAGACCAGCTAGATCTACTGTCTCTATTATATTATGACAGACCAGCTAGATCTACTGTCTCTATTATATTATGACAGACCAGCTAGATCTACTGTCTCTATTATATTATGACAGACCAGCTAGATCTACTGTCTCTATTAAATGATGACAGACCAGCTAGATCTACTGTCGCTATTAAATTATGACAGACTAGCTAGATCTACTGTCTCTATTATATTATGACAGACCAGGTAGATCTACTGTCTCTACTATATTATGACAGACCAGCTAGATCTACTGTATCTATTATAATATGACAGACCAGCTAGATCTATTGTCTCTATTATAATATGACAAACCAGCTTTAGCTACTGTCTCTATAATAATATGACAGACCAGCTAGATATACTGTATCTATTATAATATGACAGACCAGCTAGATCTATTGTCTCTATTATAATATGACAAACCAGCTTTAGCTACTGTCTCTGTCATAATATGACAGACCAGCTAGATATGCTGTCTCTATTATATTATGACAGACCAGCTAGATCTACTGTCTTTATTATATTATGACAGACCAGCTAGATCTACTGTTTCTATTATAATATGACAGACCAGCTAGATCTATTGTCTTTTCTATAATATGACAAACCAGCTATAAGTACTGTCTCTATAATAATATGACAGACCAGCTAGATATGCTGTCTCTACTATATTATGAAAGACCAGCTAGATCTACTGTCTCTATTATATTATGACAGACCAGCTAGATCTACTGTCTCTATTATATTATGACAGACCAGCTAGATCTACTGTCTCTATTATATTATGACAGGCCAGCTAGATCTACTGTCTCTATTAAATGATGACAGACCAGCTAGATCTACTGTCGCTATTAAATTATGACAGACTAGCTAGATCTACTGTCTCTATTATATTATGACAGACCAGGTAGATCTACTGTCTCTACTATATTATGACAGACCAGCTAGATCTACTGTATCTATTATAATATGACAGACCAGCTAGATCTATTGTCTCTATTATAATATGACAAACCAGCTTTAGCTACTGTCTCTATAATAATATGACAGACCAGCTAGATATGCTGTCTCTACTGTATTATGAAAGACCAGCTAGGTCTACTGTCTCTAAAATAATATGACAGACCAGCTAGATCTACTGTCTCTATTTTATTATGACAGACCAGCTAGATCTACTGTCTCTTTCATAATATGACAAATCAGCTAGATATGCTGTCTCTATTATAATATGACAGACCAGCTAGATCTATTGTCTTTTCTATAATATGACAAACCAGCTATAGCTACTGTCTCTATAATAATATGACAGACCAGCTAGATATGCTGTCTCTACTATATTATGAAAGACCAGCTAGGTCTACTGTCTCTATTATAATATGACAGACCAGCTAGATCTACTGTATCTATTATAATATGGCAGACAAGCTAGATCTACTGTCTCTAAAATAATGACAGACCAGCTAGATCTACTGTCTCTATTTTATTATGACAGACCAGCTAGATCTACTGTCTCTATTATATTATGACAGACCAGCTAGATCTACTGTCTCTATTAAATGATGACAGACCAGCTAGATCTACTGTCGCTATTAAATTATGACAGACTAGCTAGATCTACGGTCTCTATTATATTATGACAGACCAGGTAGATCTACTGTCTCTACTATATTATGACAGACCAGCTAGATCTACTGTATCTATTATAATATGACAGACCAGCTAGATCTATTGTCTCTATTATAATATGACAAACCAGCTATAGCTACTGTCTCTATTATAATATGACAGACCAGCTAGATCTACTGTCTCTATTATAATATGACAGACCAGGTAGATCTACTGTCTCTACTATATTAAGACAGACCAGCTAGATCTACTGTATCTATTATAATATGACAGACCAGCTAGATCTACTGTCTCTATTTTATTATGACAGACCAGCTAGACCTACTGTCTCTGTCATAATATGACAAATCAGCTAGATATGCTGTCTCTATTATAATATGACAGACCAGCTAGATCTACTGTCTCTATTATAATATGACAGACCAGCTACATCTACTGTCTCTGTTATTTAATGACAGACCAGCTACATCTACTGTCTATATTAATTTATGACAGACCAGCTAGATCTACTGTCTCTATTATTTAATGACAGACCAGCTACATCTACTGTCTATATTAGATTATGACAGACCAGCTAGATCTACTGTCTCTGTCATAATATGACAGATCAGCTAGATATGCTGTCTCTATTATATTATGACAGACCAGCTAGATCTACTGTCTTTATTATATTATGACAGACCAGCTAGATCTACTGTTTCTATTATAATATGACAGACCAGCTAGATCTATTGTCTTTTCTATAATATGACAAACCAGCTATAAGTACTGTCTCTATAATAATATGACAGACCAGCTAGATATGCTGTCTCTACTATATTATGAAAGACCAGCTAGATCTACTGTCTCTATTATATTATGACAGACCAGCTAGATCTACTGTCTCTATTATAATATGGCAGACAAGCTAGATCTACTGTCTCTAAAATTATGACAGACCAGCTAGATCTACTGTCTCTATTTTATTATGACAGACCAGCTAGATCTACTGTCTCTATTATATTATGACAGACCAGCTAGATCTACTGTCTCTATTAAATGATGACAGACCAGCTAGATCTACTGTCGCTATTAAATTATGACAGACTAGCTAGATCTACGGTCTCTATTATATTATGACAGACCAGGTAGATCTACTGTCTCTACTATATTATGACAGACCAGCTAGATCTACTGTATCTATTATAATATGACAGACCAGCTAGATCTATTGTCTCTATTATAATATGACAAACCAGCTATAGCTACTGTCTCTATTATAATATGACAGACCAGCTAGATCTACTGTCTCTATTATAATATGACAGACCAGGTAGATCTACTGTCTCTACTATATTAAGACAGACCAGCTAGATCTACTGTATCTATTATAATATGACAGACCAGCTAGATCTACTGTCTCTATTTTATTTTGACAGACCAGCTAGATCTACTGTCTCTGTCATAATATGACAAATCAGCTAGATATGCTGTCTCTATTATAATATGACAGACCAGCTAGATCTACTGTCTCTATTATAATATGACAGACCAGCTACATCTACTGTCTCTGTTATTTAATGACAGACCAGCTACATCTATTTTCTATATTAATTTATGACAGACCAGCTAGATCTACTGTCTCTATTATTTAATGACAGACCAGCTACATCTACTGTCTATATTAGATTATGACAGACCAGCTAGATCTACTGTCTCTGTCATAATATGACAGATCAGCTAGATATGCTGTCTCTATTATATTATGACAGACCAGCTAGATCTACTGTCTTTATTGTATTATGACAGACCAGCTAGATCTACTGTTTCTATTATAATATGACAGACCAGCTAGATCTATTGTCTTTTCTATAATATGACAAACCAGCTATAAGTACTGTCTCTATAATAATATGACAGACCAGCTAGATATGCTGTCTCTACTATATTATGAAAGACCAGCTAGATCTACTGTCTCTATTATATTATGACAGACCAGCTAGATCTACTGTCTCTATTATATTATGACAGACCAGCTAGATCTACTGTCTCTATTATATTATGACAAACCAGCTAGATCTACTGTCTCTATTATATTATGACAGACCAGCTAGATCTACTGTCTCTATTATATTATGACAGACCAGCTAGATCTACTGTCTCTATTAAATGATGACAGACCAGCTAGGTCTACTGTCGCTATTAAATTATGACAGACTAGCTAGATCTACTGTCTCTATTATATTATGACAGACCAGGTAGATCTACTGTCTCTACTATATTATGACAGACCAGCTAGATCTACTGTATCTATTATAATATGACAGACCAGCTAGATCTATTGTCTCTATTATAATATGACAAACCAGCTTTAGCTACTGTCTCTATAATAATATGACAGACCAGCTAGATCTGCTGTCTCTACTACATTATGAAAGACCAGCTAGGTCTACTGTCTCTAAAATAATATGACAGACCAGCTAGATCTACTGTCTCTATTTTATTATGACAGACCAGCTAGATCTACTGTCTCTTTCATAATATGACAAATCAGCTAGATATGCTGTCTCTATTATAATATGACAGACCAGCTAGATCTATTGTCTTTTCTATAATATGACAAACCAGCTATAGCTACTGTCTCTATAATAATATGACAGACCAGCTAGATATGCTGTCTCTACTATATTATGAAAGACCAGCTAGGTCTACTGTCTCTATTATAATATGACAGACCAGCTAGATCTACTGTATCTATTATAATATGGCAGACAAGCTAGATCTACTGTCTCTAAAACAATGACAGACCAGCTAGATCTACTGTCTCTATTTTATTATGACAGACCAGCTAGTTCTACTGTCTCTATTATATTATGACAGACCAGCTAGATCTACTGTCTCTATTATATTATGACAGACCAGCTAGATCCACTGTCTCTATTAAATGATGACAGACCAGCTAGATCTACTGTCGCTATTAAATTATGACAGACTAGCTAGATCTACGGTCTCTATTATATTATGACAGACCAGGTAGATCTACTGTCTCTGCTATATTATGACAGACCACCTAGATCTACTGTATCTATTATAATATGGCAGACAAGGTAGATCTACTGTCTCTAAAATAATATGACAGACCAGCTAGATCTACTGTCTCTATTATAATATGACAGACCATCTACATCTACTGTCTCTATTATAATATGACAGACCTGCTAGATCTACTGTCTCTATTATAATATGACAGACCAGCTACATCTACTGTCTCTATTATTTAATGACAGACCAGCTACATCTACTGTCTATATTAATTTATGACAGACCAGCTAGATCTACTGTCTCTGTCTCTATTATATTACTACAGACCAGCTAGATCTACCGTCTCTATTATATTATGACAGACCAGCTAGATCTACTGTCTCTATGTCTCTATTATATTATGACAGACCAGCTAGATCTACTGTCTCTATCATAATATGACAGACCAGCTAGATCTTCTGTCTCTATTATAATATGACAGACCAGCTAGATCTACTGTCTCTATTATAATATGACAGACCAGCTACATCTACTGTCTCTGTTATTTAATGACAGACCAGCTACATCTACTGTCTATATTAATTTATGACAGACCAGCTAGATCTACTGTCTCTATTATTTAATGACAGACCAGCTACATCTACTGTCTATATTAGATTATGACAGACCAGCTAGATCTACTGTCTCTGTCATAATATGACAGATCAGCTAGATATGCTGTCTCTACTATATTATGACAGACCAGCTAGATCTACTGTCTTTATTATATTATGACAGACCAGCTAGATCTACTGTTTCTATTATAATATGACAGACCAGCTAGATATATTGTCTTTTCTATAATATGACAAACCAGCTATAAGTACTGTCTCTATAATAATATGACAGACCAGCTAGATATGCTGTCTCTACTATATTATGAAAGACCAGCTAGATCTACTGTCTCTATTATATTATGACAGACCAGCTAGATCTACTGTCTCTATTATATTATGACAGACCAGCTAGATCTACTGTCTCTATTATATTATGACAAACCAGCTAGATCTACTGTCTCTATTATATTATGACAGACCAGCTAGATCTACTGTATCTATTATATTATGACAGACCAGCTAGATCTACTGTCTCTATTAAATGATGACAGACCAGCTAGATCTACTGTCGCTATTAAATTATGACAGACTAGCTAGCTCTACTGTCTCTATTATATTATGACAGACCAGGTAGATCTACTGTCTCTACTATATTATGACAGACCAGCTAGATCTACTGTATCTATTATAATATGACAGACCAGCTAGATCTATTGTCTCTATTATAATATGACAAACCAGCTTTAGCTACTGTCTCTATAATAATATGACAGACCAGCTAGATATGCTGTCTCTACTATATTATGAAAGACCAGCTAGGTCTACTGTCTCTAAAATAATATGACAGACCAGCTAGATCTACTGTCTCTATTTTATTATGACAGACCAGCTAGATCTACTGTCTCTTTCATAATATGACAAATCAGCTAGATATGCTGTCTCTATTATAATATGACAGACCAGCTAGATCTATTGTCTTTTCTATAATATGACAAACCAGCTATAGCTACTGTCTCTATAATAATATGACAGACCAGCTAGATATGCTGTCTCTACTATATTATGAAAGACCAGCTAGGTCTACTGTCTCTATTATAATATGACAGACCAGCTAGATCTACTGTATCTATTATAATATGGCAGACAAGCTAGATCTACTGTCTCTAAAACAATGACAGACCAGCTAGATCTACTGTCTCTAATTTATTATGACAGACCAGCTAGATCTACTGTCTCTATTATATTATGACAGACCAGCTAGATCTACTGTCTCTATTATATTATGACAGACCAGCTAGATCCACTGTCTCTATTAAATAATGACAGACCAGCTAGATCTACTGTCGCTATTAAATTATGACAGACTAGCTAGATCTACGGTCTCTATTATATTATGACAGACCAGGTAGATCTACTGTCTCTACTATATTATGACAGACCAGCTAGATCTACTGTATCTATTATAATATGGCAGACAAGGTAGATCTACTGTCTCTAAAATAATATGACAGACCAGCTAGATCTACTGTCTCTATTATAATATGACAGACCATCTACATCTACTGTCTCTATTATAATATGACAGACCTGCTAGATCTACTGTCTCTATTAATTTATGACAGACCAGCTAGATCTACTGTCTCTGTCTCTATTATATTACTACAGACCAGCTAGATCTACCGTCTCTATTATTTAATGACAGACCAGCTACATCTACTGTCTATATTAATTTATGACAGACCAGCTAGATCTACTGTCTCTGTCTCTATTATATTACTACAGACCAGCTAGATCTACCGTCTCTATTATATTATGACAGACCAGCTAGATCTACTGTCTCTATGTCTCTATTATATTATGACAGACCAGCTAGATCTACTGTATCTATCATAATATGACAGACCAGCTAGATCTTCTGTCTCTATTATAATATGACAGACCAGCTAGATCTACTGTCTCTATTATAATATGACAGACCAGCTACATCTACTGTCTCTGTTATTTAATGACATACCAACTACATCTACTGTCTATATTAATTTATGACAAACCAGCTAGATCTACTGTCTCTATTATTTAATGACAGACCAGCTACATCTACTGTCTATATGAGATTACGACAGACCAGCTAGATCTACTGTCTCTGTCATAATATGACAGATCAGCTAGATATGCTGTCTCTATTATATTATGACAGACCAGCTAGATCTACTGTCTTTATTATATTATGACAGACCAGCTAGATCTACTGTTTCTATTATAATATGACAGACCAGCTAGATCTATTGTCTTTTCTATAATATGACAAACCAGCTATAAGTACTGTCTCTATAATAATATGACAGACCAGCTAGATATGCTGTCTCTACTATATTATGAAAGACCAGCTAGATCTACTGTCTCTATTATATTATGACAGACCAGCTAGATCTACTGTCTCTATTATATTATGACAGACCAGCTAGATCTACTGTCTCTATTATATTATGACAAACCAGCTAGATCTACTGTCTCTATTATATTATGACAGACCAGCTAGATCTACTGTCTCTATTACATTATGACAGACCAGCTAGATCTACTGTCTCTATTAAATGATGACAGACCAGCTAGATCTACTGTCGCTATTAAATTATGACAGACTAGCTAGCTCTACTGTCTCTATTATATTATGACAGACCAGGTAGATCTACTGTCTCTACTATATTATGACAGACCAGCTAGATCTACTGTATCTATTATAATATGACAGACCAGCTAGATCTATTGTCTCTATTATAATATGACAAACCAGCTTTAGCTACTGTCTCTATAATAATATGACAGACCAGCTAGATATGCTGTCTCTACTATATTATGAAAGACCAGCTAGGTCTACTGTCTCTAAAATAATATGACAGACCAGCTAGATCTACTGTCTCTATTTTATTATGACAGACCAGCTAGATCTACTGTCTCTTTCATAATATGACAAATCAGCTAGATATGCTGTCTCTATTATAATATGACAGACCAGCTAGATCTATTGTCTTTTCTATAATATGACAAACCAGCTATAGCTACTGTCTCTATAATAATATGACAGACCAGCTAGATATGCTGTCTCTACTATATTATGAAAGACCAGCTAGGTCTACTGTCTCTATTATAATATGACAGACCAGCTAGATCTACTGTATGTATTATAATATGGCAGACAAGCTAGATCTACTGTCTCTAAAATAATGACAGACCAGCTAGATCTACTGTCTCTATTATATTATGACAGACCAGCTAGATCTACTGTCTCTATTGTATTATGACAGACCAGCTAGATCTACTGTCTCTATTAAATGATGACAGACCAGCTAGATCTACTGTCGCTATTAAATTATGACAGACTAGCTAGATCTACGGTCTCTATTATATTATGACAGACCAGGTAGATCTACTGTCTCTACTATATTATGACAGACCAGCTAGATCTACTGTATCTATTATAATATGGCAGACAAGGTAGATCTACTGTCTCTAAAATAATATGACAGACCAGCTAGATCTACTGTCTCTATTATAATATGACAGACCAGCTACATCTACTGTCTCTATTATTTAATGACAGACCAGCTACATCTACTGTCTATATTAATTTATGACAGACCAGCTAGATCTACTGTCTCTGTCTCTATTATATTACTACAGACCAGCTAGATCTACCGTCTCTATTATATTATGACAGACCAGCTAGATCTACTGTCTCTATGTCTCTATTATATTATGACAGACCAGCTAGATCTACTGTATCTATCATAATATGACAGACCAGCTAGATCTTCTGTCTCTATTATAATATGACAGACCAGCTAGATCTACTGTCTCTATTATAATATGACAGACCAGCTACATCTACTGTCTCTGTTATTTAATGACATACCAACTACATCTACTGTCTATATTAATTTATGACAGACCAGCTAGATCTACTGTCTCTATTATTTAATGACAGACCAGCTACATCTACTGTCTAAATTAGATTACGACAGACCAGCTAGATCTACTGTCTCTGTCATAATATGACAGATCAGCTAGATATGCTGTCTCTATTATATTATGACAGACCAGCTAGATCTACTGTCTTTATTATATTATGACAGACCAGCTAGATCTACTGTTTCTATTATAATATGACAGACCAGCTAGATCTATTGTCTTTTCTATAATATGACAAACCAGCTATAAGTACTGTCTCTATAATAATATGACAGACCAGCTAGATATGCTGTCTCTACTATATTATGAAAGACCAGCTAGATCTACTGTCTCTATTATATTATGACAGACCAGCTAGATCTACTGTCTCTATTATATTATGACAGACCAGCTAGATCTACTGTCTCTATTATATTATGACAAACCAGCTAGATCTACTGTCTCTATTATATTATGACAGACCAGCTAGATCTACTGTCTCTATTATATTATGACAGACCAGCTAGATCTACTGTCTCTATTAAATGATGACAGACCAGCTAGATCTACTGTCGCTATTAAATTATGACAGACTAGCTAGCTCTACTGTCTCTATTATATTATGACAGACCAGGTAGATCTACTGTCTCTACTATATTATGACAGACCAGCTAGATCTACTGTCTCTATTTTATTATGACAGACCAGCTAGATCTACTGTCTCTATTATATTATGACAGACCAGCTAGATCTACTGTCTCTATTGTATTATGACAGACCAGCTAGATCTACTGTCTCTATTAAATGATGACAGACCAGCTAGATCTACTGTCGCTATTAAATTATGACAGACTAGCTAGATCTACGGTCTCTATTATATTATGACAGACCAGGTAGATCTACTGTCTCTACTATATTATGACAGACCAGCTAGATCTACTGTATCTATTATAATATGGCAGACAAGGTAGATCTACTGTCTCTAAAATAATATGACAGACCAGCTAGATCTACTGTCTCTATTATAATATGACAGACCAGCTACATCTACTGTCTCTATTATTTAATGACAGACCAGCTACATCTACTGTCTATATTAATTTATGACAGACCAGCTAGATCTACTGTCTCTGTCTCTATTATATTACTACAGACCAGCTAGATCTACCGTCTCTATTATATTATGACAGACCAGCTAGATCTACTGTCTCTATGTCTCTATTATATTATGACAGACCAGCTAGATCTACTGTATCTATCATAATATGACAGACCAGCTAGATCTTCTGTCTCTATTATAATATGACAGACCAGCTAGATCTACTGTCTCTATTATAATATGACAGACCAGCTACATCTACTGTCTCTGTTATTTAATGACATACCAACTACATCTACTGTCTATATTAATTTATGACAGACCAGCTAGATCTACTGTCTCTATTATTTAATGACAGACCAGCTACATCTACTGTCTATATTAGATTACGACAGACCAGCTAGATCTACTGTCTCTGTCATAATATGACAGATCAGCTAGATATGCTGTCTCTATTATATTATGACAGACCAGCTAGATCTACTGTCTTTATTATATTATGACAGACCAGCTAGATCTACTGTTTCTATTATAATATGACAGACCAGCTAGATCTATTGTCTTTTCTATAATATGACAAACCAGCTATAAGTACTGTCTCTATAATAATATGACAGACCAGCTAGATATGCTGTCTCTACTATATTATGAAAGACCAGCTAGATCTACTGTCTCTATTATATTATGACAGACCAGCTAGATCTACTGTCTCTATTATATTATGACAGACCAGCTAGATCTACTGTCTCTATTATATTATGACAAACCAGCTAGATCTACTGTCTCTATTATATTATGACAGACCAGCTAGATCTACTGTCTCTATTATATTATGACAGACCAGCTAGATCTACTGTCTCTATTAAATGATGACAGACCAGCTAGATCTACTGTCGCTATTAAATTATGACAGACTAGCTAGCTCTACTGTCTCTATTATATTATGACAGACCAGGTAGATCTACTGTCTCTACTATATTATGACAGACCAGCTAGATCTACTGTATCTATTATAATATGACAGACCAGCTAGATCTATTGTCTCTATTATAATATGACAAACCAGCTTTAGCTACTGTCTCTATAATAATATGACAGACCAGCTAGATATGCTGTCTCTACTATATTATGAAAGACCAGCTAGGTCTACTGTCTCTAAAATAATATGACAGACCAGCTAGATCTACTGTCTCTATTTTATTATGACAGACCAGCTAGATCTACTGTCTCTTTCATAATATGACAAATCAGCTAGATATGCTGTCTCTATTATAATATGACAGACCAGCTAGATCTATTGTCTTTTCTATAATATGACAAACCAGCTATAGCTACTGTCTCTATAATAATATGACAGACCAGCTAGATATGCTGTCTCTACTATATTATGAAAGACCAGCTAGGTCTACTGTCTCTATTATAATATGACAGACCAGCTAGATCTACTGTATGTATTATAATATGGCAGACAAGCTAGATCTACTGTCTCTAAAATAATGACAGACCAGCTAGATCTACTGTCTCTATTTTATTATGACAGACCAGCTAGATCTACTGTCTCTATTATATTATGACAGACCAGCTAGATCTACTGTCTCTATTGTATTATGACAGACCAGCTAGATCTACTGTCTCTATTAAATGATGACAGACCAGCTAGATCTACTGTCGCTATTAAATTATGACAGACTAGCTAGATCTACGGTCTCTATTATATTATGACAGACCAGGTAGATCTACTGTCTCTACTATATTATGACAGACCAGCTAGATCTACTGTATCTATTATAATATGGCAGACAAGGTAGATCTACTGTCTCTAAAATAATATGACAGACCAGCTAGATCTACTGTCTCTATTATAATATGACAGACCAGCTACATCTACTGTCTCTATTATTTAATGACAGACCAGCTACATCTACTGTCTATATTAATTTATGACAGACCAGCTAGATCTACTGTCTCTGTCTCTATTATATTACTACAGACCAGCTAGATCTACCGTCTCTATTATATTATGACAGACCAGCTAGATCTACACTCTCTATGTCTCTATTATATTATGACAGACCAGCTAGATCTACTGTCTCTATCATAATATGACAGACCAGCTAGATCTTCTGTCTCTATTATATTATGACAGACCAGCTAGATCTAATGTCTCTATTATATTATGAAAGACCAGTTAGATCTACTGTATCTATTATAATATGATGGACCAGCTAGATCTACTGTCTCTATAATGATTTGACAGACCAGCTAGATCTACTGTCTCTATTTTATTATGACAGACCAGCTAGATCTACTGTCTCTATTATATTATGACAGACCAGCTAGATCTACTGTCTCTATTATATTATGACAGACCAGCTAGATCTACTGTCTCTATTAAATGATGACAGACCAGCTAGATCTACTGTCGCTATTAAATTATGACAGACTAGCTAGATCTACTGTCTCTATTATATTATGACAGACCAGGTAGATCTACTGTCTCTACTATATTAAGACAGACCAGCTAGATCTACTGTATCTATTATAATATGACAGACCAGCTAGATCTATTGTCTCTATTATAATATGACAAACCAGCTTTAGCTACTGTCTCTATAATAATATGACAGACCAGCTAGATATGCTGTCTCTACTATATTATGAAAGACCAGCCAGGTCTACTGTCTCTAGTATAACATGACAGACCAGCTAGATCTACTGTATCTATTATAATATGGCAGACAAGGTAGATCTACTGTCTCTAAAATAATATGACAGACCAGCTAGATCTACTGTCTCTATTTTATTATGACAGACCAGCTAGATCTACTGTCTCTGTTATTTAATGACAGACCAGCTACATCTACTGTCTATATTAATTTATGACAGACCAGCTAGATCTACTGTCTCTATTATTTAATGACAGACCAGCTACATCTACTGTCTATATTAGATTATGACAGACCAGCTAGATCTACTGTCTCTGTCATAATATGACAGATCAGCTAGATATGCTGTCTCTATTATATTATGACAGACCAGCTAGATCTACTGTCTTTATTATATTATGACAGACCAGCTAGATCTACTGTTTCTACTATAATATGACAGACCAGCTAGATCTATTGTCTTTTCTATAATATGACAAACCAGCTATAAGTACTGTCTCTATAATAATATGACAGACCAGCTAGATATGCTGTCTCTACTATATTATGAAAGACCAGCTAGGTCTACTGTCTCTATTATAATATGACAGACCAGCTAGATCTACTGTATCTATTATAATATGGCAGACAAGCTAGATCTACTGTCTCTAAAATAATGACAGACCAGCTAGATCTACTGTCTCTATTTTATTATGACAGACCAGCTAGATCTACTGTCTCTATTATATTATGACAGACCAGCTAGATCTACTGTCTCTATTATATTATGACAGACCAGCTAGATCTACTGTCTCTATTAAATGATGACAGACCAGCTAGATCTACTGTCGCTATTAAATTATGACAGACTAGCTAGATCTACGGTCTCTATTATATTATGACAGACCAGGTAGATCTACTGTCTCTACTATATTATGACAGACCAGCTAGATCTACTGTATCTATTATAATATGGCAGACAAGGTAGATCTACTGTCTCTAAAATAATATGACAGACCAGCTAGATCTACTGTCTCTATTATAATATGACAGACCAGCTACATCTACTGTCTCTATTATTTAATGACAGACCAGCTACATCTACTGTCTATATTAATTTATGACAGACCAGCTAGATCTACTGTCTCTGTCTCTATTATATTACTACAGACCAGCTAGATCTACCGCCTCTATTATATTATGACAGACCAGCTAGATCTACTGTCTCTATGTCTCTATTATATTATGACAGACCAGCTAGATCTACTGTCTCTATCATAATATGACAGACCAGCTAGATCTTCTGTCTCTATTATATTATGACAGACCAGCTAGATCTAATGTCTCTATTATATTATGAAAGACAAGTTAGATCTACTGTATCTATTATAATATGATGGACCAGCTAGATCTACTGTCTCTATAATGATTTGACAGACCAGCTAGATCTACTGTCTCTATTTTATCATGACAGACCAGCTAGATCTACTGTCTCTATTATATTATGACAGACCAGCTAGATCTACTGTCTCTATTATATTATGACAGACCAGCTAGATCTACTGTCTCTATTAAATGATGACAGACCATCTAGATCTACTGTCGCTATTAAATTATGACAGACTAGCTAGATCTACTGTCTCTATTATATTATGACAGACCAGGTAGATCTACTGTCTCTACTATATTAAGACAGACCAGCTAGATCTACTGTATCTATTATAATATGACAGACCAGCTAGATCTATTGTCTCTATTATAATATGACAAACCAGCTTTAGCTACTGTCTCTATAATAATATGACAGACCAGCTAGATATGCTGTCTCTACTATATTATGAAAGACCAGCTAGGTCTACTGTCTCTATTATAATATGACAGACCAGCTAGATCTACTGTATCTATTATAATATGGCAGACAAGGTAGATCTACTGTCTCTAAAATAATATGACAGACCAGCTAGATCTACTGTCTCTATTTTATTATGACAGACCAGCTAGATCTACTGTCTCTGTTATTTAATGACAGACCAGCTACATCTACTGTCTATATTAATTTATGACAGACCAGCTAGATCTACTGTCTCTATTATTTAATGACAGACCAGCTACATCTACTGTCTATATTAGATTATGACAGACCAGCTAGATCTACTGTCTCTGTCATAATATGACAGATCAGCTAGATATGCTGTCTCTATTATATTATGACAGACCAGCTAGATAAACTGTCTTTATTATATTATGACAGACCAGCTAGATCTACTGTTTCTATTATAATATGACAGACCAGCTAGATCTATTGTCTTTTCTATAATATGACAAACCAGCTATAAGTACTGTCTCTATAATAATATGACAGACCAGCTAGATATGCTGTCTCTACTATATTATGAAAGACCAGCTAGGTCTACTGTCTCTATTATAATATGACAGACCAGCTAGATCTACTGTATCTATTATAATATGGCAGACAAGCTAGATCTACTGTCTCTAAAATAATGACAGACCAGCTAGATCTACTGTCTCTATTTTATTATGACAGACCAGCTAGATCTACTGTCTCTATTATATTATGACAGACCAGCTAGATCTACTGTCTCTATTATATTATGACAGACCAGCTAGATCTACTGTCTCTATTAAATGATGACAGACCAGCTAGATCTACTGTCGCTATTAAATTATGACAGACTAGCTAGATCTACGGTCTCTATTATATTATGACAGACCAGGTAAATCTACTGTCTCTACTATATTATGACAGACCAGCTAGATCTACTGTATCTATTATAATATGGCAGACAAGGTAGATCTACTGTCAATATTATAATATGACAGACCAGCTACATCTACTGTCTCTATTATTTAATGACAGACCAGCTACATTTACTGTCTATATTAATTTATGACAGACCAGCTAGATCTACTGTCTCTGTCTCTATTATATTACTACAGACCAGCTAGATCTACCGCCTCTATTATATTATGACAGACCAGCTAGATCTACTGTCTCTATGTCTCTATTATATTATGACAGACCAGCTAGATCTACTGTCTCTATCATAATATGACAGACCAGCTAGATCTTCTGTCTCTATTATATTATGACAGACCAGCTAGATCTAATGTCTCTATTATATTATGAAAGACAAGTTAGATCTACTGTATCTATTATAATATGATGGACCAGCTAGATCTACTGTCTCTATAATGATTTGACAGACCAGCTAGATCTACTGTCTCTATTTTATCATGACAGACCAGCTAGATCTACTGTCTCTATTATATTATGACAGACCAGCTAGATCTACTGTCTCTATTATATTATGACAGACCAGCTAGATCTACTGTCTCTATTAAATGATGACAGACCAGCTAGATCTACTGTCGCTATTAAATTATGACAGACTAGCTAGATCTACTGTCTCTATTATATTATGACAGAACAGGTAGATCTACTGTCTCTACTATATTAAGACAGACCAGCTAGATCTACTGTATCTATTATAATATGACAGACCAGCTAGATCTATTGTCTCTATTATAATATGACAAACCAGCTTTAGCTACTGTCTCTATAATAATATGACAGACCAGCTAGATATGCTGTCTCTACTATATTATGAAAGACCAGCTAGGTCTACTGTCTCTATTATAATATGACAGACCAGCTAGATCTACTGTATCTATTATAATATGGCAGACAAGGTAGATCTACTGTCTCTAAAATAATATGACAGACCAGCTAGATCTACTGTCTCTATTTTATTATGACAGACCAGCTAGATCTACTGTCTCTGTTATTTAATGACAGACCAGCTACATCTACTGTCTATATTAATTTATGACAGACCAGCTAGATCTACTGTCTCTATTATTTAATGACAGACCAGCTACATCTACTGTCTATATTAGATTATGACAGACCAGCTAGATCTACTGTCTCTGTCATAATATGACAGATCAGCTAGATATGCTGTCTCTATTATATTATGACAGACCAGCTAGATAAACTGTCTTTATTATATTATGACAGACCAGCTAGATCTACTGTTTCTATTATAATATGACAGACCAGCTAGATCTATTGTCTTTTCTATAATATGACAAACCAGCTATAAGTACTGTCTCTATAATAATATGACAGACCAGCTAGATATGCTGTCTCTACTATATTATGAAAGACCAGCTAGGTCTACTGTCTCTATTATAATATGACAGACCAGCTAGATCTACTGTATCTATTATAATATGGCAGACAAGCTAGATCTACTGTCTCTAAAATAATGACAGACCAGCTAGATCTACTGTCTCTATTTTATTATGACAGACCAGCTAGATCTACTGTCTCTATTATATTATGACAGACCAGCTAGATCTACTGTCTCTATTATATTATGACAGACCAGCTAGATCTACTGTCTCTATTAAATGATGACAGACCAGCTAGATCTACTGTCGCTATTAAATTATGACAGACTAGCTAGATCTACGGTCTCTATTATAT
This sequence comes from Oncorhynchus mykiss, assembly GCF_057628025.1. Classification (NCBI taxonomy): domain Eukaryota; kingdom Metazoa; phylum Chordata; class Actinopteri; order Salmoniformes; family Salmonidae; genus Oncorhynchus; species Oncorhynchus mykiss. The sequence continues at coordinate 97,636,349 of NC_143026.1, read as the reverse complement.
TATGACAGACCAGGTAAATCTACTGTCTCTACTATATTATGACAGACCAGCTAGATCTACTGTATCTATTATAATATGGCAGACAAGGTAGATCTACTGTCAATATTATAATATGACAGACCAGCTACATCTACTGTCTCTATTATTTAATGACAGACCAGCTACATTTACTGTCTATATTAATTTATGACAGACCAGCTAGATCTACTGTCTCTGTCTCTATTATATTACTACAGACCAGCTAGATCTACCGCCTCTATTATATTATGACAGACCAGCTAGATCTACTGTCTCTATGTCTCTATTATATTATGACAGACCAGCTAGATCTACTGTCTCTATCATAATATGACAGACCAGCTAGATCTTCTGTCTCTATTATATTATGACAGACCAGCTAGATCTAATGTCTCTATTATATTATGAAAGACAAGTTAGATCTACTGTATCTATTATAATATGATGGACCAGCTAGATCTACTGTCTCTATAATGATTTGACAGACCAGCTAGATCTACTGTCTCTATTTTATCATGACAGACCAGCTAGATCTACTGTCTCTATTATATTATGACAGACCAGCTAGATCTACTGTCTCTATTATATTATGACAGACCAGCTAGATCTACTGTCTCTATTAAATGATGACAGACCAGCTAGATCTACTGTCGCTATTAAATTATGACAGACTAGCTAGATCTACTGTCTCTATTATATTATGACAGAACAGGTAGATCTACTGTCTCTACTATATTAAGACAGACCAGCTAGATCTACTGTATCTATTATAATATGACAGACCAGCTAGATCTATTGTCTCTATTATAATATGACAAACCAGCTTTAGCTACTGTCTCTATAATAATATGACAGACCAGCTAGATATGCTGTCTCTACTATATTATGAAAGACCAGCTAGGTCTACTGTCTCTATTATAATATGACAGACCAGCTAGATCTACTGTATCTATTATAATATGGCAGACAAGGTAGATCTACTGTCTCTAAAATAATATGACAGACCAGCTAGATCTACTGTCTCTATTTTATTATGACAGACCAGCTAGATCTACTGTCTCTGTTATTTAATGACAGACCAGCTACATCTACTGTCTATATTAATTTATGACAGACCAGCTAGATCTACTGTCTCTATTATTTAATGACAGACCAGCTACATCTACTGTCTATATTAGATTATGACAGACCAGCTAGATCTACTGTCTCTGTCATAATATGACAGATCAGCTAGATATGCTGTCTCTATTATATTATGACAGACCAGCTAGATAAACTGTCTTTATTATATTATGACAGACCAGCTAGATCTACTGTTTCTATTATAATATGACAGACCAGCTAGATCTATTGTCTTTTCTATAATATGACAAACCAGCTATAAGTACTGTCTCTATAATAATATGACAGACCAGCTAGATATGCTGTCTCTACTATATTATGAAAGACCAGCTAGGTCTACTGTCTCTATTATAATATGACAGACCAGCTAGATCTACTGTATCTATTATAATATGGCAGACAAGCTAGATCTACTGTCTCTAAAATAATGACAGACCAGCTAGATCTACTGTCTCTATTTTATTATGACAGACCAGCTAGATCTACTGTCTCTATTATATTATGACAGACCAGCTAGATCTACTGTCTCTATTATATTATGACAGACCAGCTAGATCTACTGTCTCTATTAAATGATGACAGACCAGCTAGATCTACTGTCGCTATTAAATTATGACAGACTAGCTAGATCTACGGTCTCTATTATATTATGACAGACCAGGTAAATCTACTGTCTCTACTATATTATGACAGACCAGCTAGATCTACTGTATCTATTATAATATGGCAGACAAGGTAGATCTACTGTCTCTAAAATAATATGACAGACCAGCTAGATCTACTGTCAATATTATAATATGACAGACCAGCTACATCTACTGTCTCTATTATTTAATGACAGACCAGCTACATCTACTGTCTATATTAATTTATGACAGACCAGCTAGATCTACTGTCTCTGTCTCTATTATATTACTACAGACCAGCTAGATCTACCGCCTCTATTATATTATGACAGACCAGCTAGATCTACTGTCTCTATGTCTCTATTATATTATGACAGACCAGCTAGATCTACTGTCTCTATCATAATATGACAGACCAGCTAGATCTTCTGTCTCTATTATATTATGACAGACCAGCTAGATCTAATGTCTCTATTATATTATGAAAGACCAGTTAGATCTACTGTATCTATTATAATATGATGGACCAGCTAGATCTACTGTCTCTATAATGATTTGACAGACCAGCTAGATCTACTGTCTCTATTTTATTATGACAGACCAGCTAGATCTACTGTCTCTATTATATTATGACAGACCAGCTAGATCTACTGTCTCTATTATATTATGACAGACCAGCTAGATCTACTGTCTCTATTAAATGATGACAGACCAGCTAGATCTACTGTCGCTATTAAATTATGACAGACTAGCTAGATCTACTGTCTCTATTATATTATGACAGACCAGGTAGATCTACTGTCTCTACTATATTAAGACAGACCAGCTAGATCTACTGTATCTATTATAATATGACAGACCAGCTAGATCTATTGTCTCTATTATAATATGACAAACCAGCTTTAGCTACTGTCTCTATAATAATATGACAGACCAGCTAGATATGCTGTCTCTATTATTTAATGACAGACCAGCTACATCTACTGTCTATATTAGATTATGACAGACCAGCTAGATCTACTGTCTCTGTCATAATATGACAGATCAGCTAGATATGCTGTCTCTATTATATTATGACAGACCAGCTAGATAAACTGTCTTTATTATATTATGACAGACCAGCTAGATCTACTGTTTCTATTATAATATGACAGACCAGCTAGATCTATTGTCTTTTCTATAATATGACAAACCAGCTATAAGTACTGTCTCTATAATAATATGACAGACCAGCTAGATATGCTGTCTCTACTATATTATGAAAGACCAGCTAGGTCTACTGTCTCTATTATAATATGACAGACCAGCTAGATCTACTGTATCTATTATAATATGGCAGACAAGCTAGATCTACTGTCTCTAAAATAATGACAGACCAGCTAGATCTACTGTCTCTATTTTATTATGACAGACCAGCTAGATCTACTGTCTCTATTATATTATGACAGACCAGCTAGATCTACTGTCTCTATTATATTATGACAGACCAGCTAGATCTACTGTCTCTATTAAATGATGACAGACCAGCTAGATCTACTGTCGCTATTAAATTATGACAGACTAGCTAGATCTACGGTCTCTATTATATTATGACAGACCAGGTAAATCTACTGTCTCTACTATATTATGACAGACCAGCTAGATCTACTGTATCTATTATAATATGGCAGACAAGGTAGATCTACTGTCTCTAAAATAATATGACAGACCAGCTAGATCTACTGTCAATATTATAATATGACAGACCAGCTACATCTACTGTCTCTATTATTTAATGACAGACCAGCTACATTTACTGTCTATATTAATTTATGACAGACCAGCTAGATCTACTGTCTCTGTCTCTATTATATTACTACAGACCAGCTAGATCTACCGCCTCTATTATATTATGACAGACCAGCTAGATCTACTGTCTCTATGTCTCTATTATATTATGACAGACCAGCTAGATCTACTGTCTCTATCATAATATGACAGACCAGCTAGATCTTCTGTCTCTATTATATTATGACAGACCAGCTAGATCTAATGTCTCTATTATATTATGAAAGACAAGTTAGATCTACTGTATCTATTATAATATGATGGACCAGCTAGATCTACTGTCTCTATAATGATTTGACAGACCAGCTAGATCTACTGTCTCTATTTTATCATGACAGACCAGCTAGATCTACTGTCTCTATTATATTATGACAGACCAGCTAGATCTACTGTCTCTATTATATTATGACAGACCAGCTAGATCTACTGTCTCTATTAAATGATGACAGACCAGCTAGATCTACTGTCGCTATTAAATTATGACAGACTAGCTAGATCTACTGTCTCTATTATATTATGACAGAACAGGTAGATCTACTGTCTCTACTATATTAAGACAGACCAGCTAGATCTACTGTATCTATTATAATATGACAGACCAGCTAGATCTATTGTCTCTATTATAATATGACAAACCAGCTTTAGCTACTGTCTCTATAATAATATGACAGACCAGCTAGATATGCTGTCTCTACTATATTATGAAAGACCAGCTAGGTCTACTGTCTCTATTATAATATGACAGACCAGCTAGATCTACTGTATCTATTATAATATGGCAGACAAGGTAGATCTACTGTCTCTAAAATAATATGACAGACCAGCTAGATCTACTGTCTCTATTTTATTATGACAGACCAGCTAGATCTACTGTCTCTGTTATTTAATGACAGACCAGCTACATCTACTGTCTATATTAATTTATGACAGACCAGCTAGATCTACTGTCTCTATTATTTAATGACAGACCAGCTACATCTACTGTCTATATTAGATTATGACAGACCAGCTAGATCTACTGTCTCTGTCATAATATGACAGATCAGCTAGATATGCTGTCTCTATTATATTATGACAGACCAGCTAGATAAACTGTCTTTATTATATTATGACAGACCAGCTAGATCTACTGTTTCTATTATAATATGACAGACCAGCTAGATCTATTGTCTTTTCTATAATATGACAAACCAGCTATAAGTACTGTCTCTATAATAATATGACAGACCAGCTAGATATGCTGTCTCTACTATATTATGAAAGACCAGCTAGGTCTACTGTCTCTATTATAATATGACAGACCAGCTAGATCTACTGTATCTATTATAATATGGCAGACAAGCTAGATCTACTGTCTCTAAAATAATGACAGACCAGCTAGATCTACTGTCTCTATTTTATTATGACAGACCAGCTAGATCTACTGTCTCTATTATATTATGACAGACCAGCTAGATCTACTGTCTCTATTATATTATGACAGACCAGCTAGATCTACTGTCTCTATTAAATGATGACAGACCAGCTAGATCTACTGTCGCTATTAAATTATGACAGACTAGCTAGATCTACGGTCTCTATTATATTATGACAGACCAGGTAAATCTACTGTCTCTACTATATTATGACAGACCAGCTAGATCTACTGTATCTATTATAATATGGCAGACAAGGTAGATCTACTGTCTCTAAAATAATATGACAGACCAGCTAGATCTACTGTCAATATTATAATATGACAGACCAGCTACATCTACTGTCTCTATTATTTAATGACAGACCAGCTACATCTACTGTCTATATTAATTTATGACAGACCAGCTAGATCTACTGTCTCTGTCTCTATTATATTACTACAGACCAGCTAGATCTACCGCCTCTATTATATTATGACAGACCAGCTAGATCTACTGTCTCTATGTCTCTATTATATTATGACAGACCAGCTAGATCTACTGTCTCTATCATAATATGACAGACCAGCTAGATCTTCTGTCTCTATTATATTATGACAGACCAGCTAGATCTAATGTCTCTATTATATTATGAAAGACCAGTTAGATCTACTGTATCTATTATAATATGATGGACCAGCTAGATCTACTGTCTCTATAATGATTTGACAGACCAGCTAGATCTACTGTCTCTATTTTATTATGACAGACCAGCTAGATCTACTGTCTCTATTATATTATGACAGACCAGCTAGATCTACTGTCTCTATTATATTATGACAGACCAGCTAGATCTACTGTCTCTATTAAATGATGACAGACCAGCTAGATCTACTGTCGCTATTAAATTATGACAGGCTAGCTAGATCTACTGTCTCTATTATATTATGACAGACCAGCTAGATCTACTGTATCTATTATAATATGACAGACCAGCTAGATCTATTGTCTCTATTATAATATGACAAACCAGCTTTAGCTACTGTCTCTATAATAATATGACAGACCAGCTAGATATGCTGTCTCTACTATATTATGAAAGACCAGCTAGGTATACTGTCTCTATTATAATATGACAGACCAGCTAGATCTACTGTATCTATTATAATATGGCAGACAAGGTAGATCTACTGTCTCTAAAATAATATGACAGACCAGCTAGATCTACTGTCTCTATTTTATTATGACAGACCAGCTAGATCTACTGTCTCTGTTATTTAATGACAGACCAGCTACATCTACTGTCTATATTAATTTATGACAGACCAGCTAGATCTACTGTCTCTATTATTTAATGACAGAACAGCTACATCTACTGTCTATATTAGATTATGACAGACCAGCTAGATCTACTGTCTCTGTCATAATATGACAGATCAGCTAGATATGCTGTCTCTATTATATTATGACAGACCAGCTAGATCTACTGTCTTTATTATATTATGACAGACCAGCTAGATCTACTGTTTCTATTATAATATGACAGACCAGCTAGATCTATTGTCTTTTCTATAATATGACAAACCAGCTATAAGTACTGTCTCTATAATAATATGACAGACCAGCTAGATATGCTGTCTCTACTATATTATGAAAGACCAGCTAGGTCTACTGTCTCTATTATAATATGACAGACCAGCTAGATCTACTGTATCTATTATAATATGGCAGACAAGCTAGATCTACTGTCTCTAAAATAATGACAGACCAGCTAGATCTACTGTCTCTATTTTATTATGACAGACCAGCTAGATCTACTGTCTCTATTATATTATGACAGACCAGCTAGATCTACTGTCTCTATTATATTATGACAGACCAGCTAGATCTACTGTCTCTATTAAATGATGACAGACCAGCTAGATCTACTGTCGCTATTAAATTATGACAGACTAGCTAGATCTACGGTCTCTATTAAATGATGACAGACCAGCTAGATCTACTGTCGCTATTAAATTATGACAGACTAGCTAGATCTACTGTCTCTATTATATTATGACAGACCAGGTAGATCTACTGTCTCTACTATATTAAGACAGACCAGCTAGATCTACTGTATCTATTATAATATGACAGACCAGCTAGATCTATTGTCTCTATTATAATATGACAAACCAGCTTTAGCTACTGTCTCTATTATAATAATATGACAGACCAGCTAGATATGCTGTCTCTACTATATTATGAAAGACCAGCTAGGTCTACTGTCTCTATTATAATATGACAGACCAGCTAGATCTACTGTATCTATTATAATATGGCAGACAAGCTAGATCTACTGTCTCTAAAATAATGACAGACCAGCTAGATCTACTGTCTCTATTTTATTATGACAGACCAGCTAGATCTACTGTCTCTATTATATTATGACAGACCAGCTAGATCTACTGTCTCTATTATATTATGACAGACCAGCTAGATCTACTGTCTCTATTAAATGATGACAGACCAGCTAGATCTACTGTCGCTATTAAATTATGACAGACTAGCTAGATCTACGGTCTCTATTATATTATGACAGACCAGGTAAATCTACTGTCTCTACTATATTATGACAGACCAGCTAGATCTACTGTATCTATTATAATATGGCAGACAAGGTAGATCTACTGTCTCTAAAATAATATGACAGACCAGCTAGATCTACTGTCAATATTATAATATGACAGACCAGCTACATCTACTGTCTCTATTATTTAATGACAGACCAGCTACATCTACTGTCTATATTAATTTATGACAGACCAGCTAGATCTACTGTCTCTGTCTCTATTATATTACTACAGACCAGCTAGATCTACCGCCTCTATTATATTATGACAGACCAGCTAGATCTACTGTCTCTATGTCTCTATTATATTATGACAGACCAGCTAGATCTACTGTCTCTATCATAATATGACAGACCAGCTAGATCTTCTGTCTCTATTATATTATGACAGACCAGCTAGATCTAATGTCTCTATTATATTATGAAAGACCAGTTAGATCTACTGTATCTATTATAATATGATGGACCAGCTAGATCTACTGTCTCTATAATGATTTGACAGACCAGCTAGATCTACTGTCTCTATTTTATTATGACAGACCAGCTAGATCTACTGTCTCTGTCATAATATGACAGATCAGCTAGATATGCTGTCTCTATTATATTATGACAGACCAGCTAGATCTACTGTCTTTATTATGTTATGACAGACCAGCTAGATCTACTGTTTCTATTATAATATGACAGACCAGCTAGATCTATTGTCTTTTCTATAATATGACAAACCAGCTATAAGTACTGTCTCTATAATAATATGACAGACCAGCTAGATATGCTGTCTCTACTATATTATGAAAGACCAGCTAGGTCTACTGTCTCTATTATAATATGACAGACCAGCTAGATCTACTGTATCTATTATTAAATGGCAGACAAGCTAGATCTACTGTCTCTAAAATAATGACAGACCAGCTAGATCTACTGTCTCTATTTTATTATGACAGACCAGCTAGATCTACTGTCTCTATTATATTATGACAGACCAGGTAGATCTACTGTCTCTACTATATTAAGACAGACCAGCTAGATCTACTGTATCTATTATAATATGACAGACCAGCTAGATCTATTGTCTCTATTATAATATGACAAACCAGCTTTAGCTACTGTCTCTATAATAATATGACAGACCAGCTAGATATGCTGTCTCTACTATATTATGAAAGACCAGCTAGGTCTACTGTCTCTATTATAATATGACAGACCAGCTAGATCTACTGTATCTATTATAATATGGCAGACAAGCTAGATCTACTGTCTCTAAAATAATGACAGACCAGCTAGATCTACTGTCTCTATTTTATTATGACAGACCAGCTAGATCTACTGTCTCTATTATATTATGACAGACCAGCTAGATCTACTGTCTCTATTATATTATGACAGACCAGCTAGATCTACTGTCTCTATTAAATGATGACAGACCAGCTAGATCTACTGTCGCTATTAAATTATGACAGACTAGCTAGATCTACGGTCTCTATTATATTATGACAGACCAGGTAAATCTACTGTCTCTACTATATTATGACAGACCAGCTAGATCTACTGTATCTATTATAATATGGCAGACAAGGTAGATCTACTGTCTCTAAAATAATATGACAGACCAGCTAGATCTACTGTCAATATTATAATATGACAGACCAGCTACATCTACTGTCTCTATTATTTAATGACAGACCAGCTACATCTACTGTCTATATTAATTTATGACAGACCAGCTAGATCTACTGTCTCTGTCTCTATTATATTACTACAGACCAGCTAGATCTACCGCCTCTATTATATTATGACAGACCAGCTAGATCTACTGTCTCTATGTCTCTATTATATTATGACAGACCAGCTAGATCTACTGTCTCTATCATAATATGACAGACCAGCTAGATCTTCTGTCTCTATTATATTATGACAGACCAGCTAGATCTAATGTCTCTATTATATTATGAAAGACCAGTTAGATCTACTGTATCTATTATAATATGATGGACCAGCTAGATCTACTGTCTCTATAATGATTTGACAGACCAGCTAGATCTACTGTCTCTATTTTATTATGACAGACCAGCTAGATCTACTGTCTCTATTATATTATGACAGACCAGCTAGATCTACTGTCTCTATTATATTATGACAGACCAGCTAGATCTACTGTCTCTATTAAATGATGACAGACCAGCTAGATCTACTGTCGCTATTAAATTATGACAGACTAGCTAGATCTACTGTCTCTATTATATTATGACAGACCAGGTAGATCTACTGTCTCTACTATATTAAGACAGACCAGCTAGATCTACTGTATCTATTATAATATGACAGACCAGCTAGATCTATTGTCTCTATTATAATATGACAAACCAGCTTTAGCTACTGTCTCTATAATAATATGACAGACCAGCTAGATATGCTGTCTCTACTATATTATGAAAGACCAGCTAGGTCTACTGTCTCTATTATAATATGACAGACCAGCTAGATCTACTGTATCTATTATAATATGGCAGACAAGGTAGATCTACTGTCTCTAAAATAATATGACAGACCAGCTAGATCTACTGTCTCTATTTTATTATGACAGACCAGCTAGATCTACTGTCTCTGTTATTTAATGACAGACCAGCTACATCTACTGTCTATATTAATTTATGACAGACCAGCTAGATCTACTGTCTCTATTATTTAATGACAGAACAGCTACATCTACTGTCTATATTAGATTATGACAGACCAGCTAGATCTACTGTCTCTGTCATAATATGACAGATCAGCTAGATATGCTGTCTCTATTATATTATGACAGACCAGCTAGATCTACTGTCTTTATTATGTTATGACAGACCAGCTAGATCTACTGTTTCTATTATAATATGACAGACCAGCTAGATCTATTGTCTTTTCTATAATATGACAAACCAGCTATAAGTACTGTCTCTATAATAATATGACAGACCAGCTAGATATGCTGTCTCTACTATATTATGAAAGACCAGCTAGGTCTACTGTCTCTATTATAATATGACAGACCAGCTAGATCTACTGTATCTATTATTAAATGGCAGACAAGCTAGATCTACTGTCTCTAAAATAATGACAGACCAGCTAGATCTACTGTCTCTATTTTATTATGACAGACCAGCTAGATCTACTGTCTCTATTATATTATGACAGACCAGCTAGATCTACTGTCTCTATTATATTATGACAGACCAGCTAGATCTACTGTCTTTATTATATTATGACAGACCAGCTAGATCTACTGTTTCTATTATAATATGACAGACCAGCTAGATCTATTGTCTTTTCTATAATATGACAAACCAGCTAGATCTACTGTTTCTATTATAATATGACAGACCAGCTAGATCTATTGTCTTTTCTATAATATGACAAACCAGCTATAAGTACTGTCTCTATAATAATATGACAGACCAGCTAGATCTACTGTCTCTATTTTATTATGACAGACCAGCTAGATCTACTGTCTCTGTTATTTAATGACAGACCAGCTACATCTACTGTCTATATTAATTTATGACAGACCAGCTAGATCTACTGTCTCTATTATTTAATGACAGACCAGCTACATCTACTGTCTATATTAGATTATGACAGACCAGCTAGATCTACTGTCTCTGTCATAATATGACAGATCAGCTAGATATGCTGTCTCTATTATATTATGACAGACCAGCTAGATAAACTGTCTTTATTATATTATGACAGACCAGCTAGATCTACTGTTTCTATTATAATATGACAGACCAGCTAGATCTATTGTCTTTTCTATAATATGACAAACCAGCTATAAGTACTGTCTCTATAATAATATGACAGACCAGCTAGATATGCTGTCTCTACTATATTATGAAAGACCAGCTAGGTCTACTGTCTCTATTATAATATGACAGACCAGCTAGATCTACTGTATCTATTATAATATGGCAGACAAGCTAGATCTACTGTCTCTAAAATAATGACAGACCAGCTAGATCTACTGTCTCTATTTTATTATGACAGACCAGCTAGATCTACTGTCTCTATTATATTATGACAGACCAGCTAGATCTACTGTCTCTATTATATTATGACAGACCAGCTAGATCTACTGTCTCTATTAAATGATGACAGACCAGCTAGATCTACTGTCGCTATTAAATTATGACAGACTAGCTAGATCTACGGTCTCTATTATATTATGACAGACCAGGTAAATCTACTGTCTCTACTATATTATGACAGACCAGCTAGATCTACTGTATCTATTATAATATGGCAGACAAGGTAGATCTACTGTCTCTAAAATAATATGACAGACCAGCTAGATCTACTGTCAATATTATAATATGACAGACCAGCTACATCTACTGTCTCTATTATTTAATGACAGACCAGCTACATCTACTGTCTATATTAATTTATGACAGACCAGCTAGATCTACTGTCTCTGTCTCTATTATATTACTACAGACCAGCTAGATCTACCGCCTCTATTATATTATGACAGACCAGCTAGATCTACTGTCTCTATGTCTCTATTATATTATGACAGACCAGCTAGATCTACTGTCTCTATCATAATATGACAGACCAGCTAGATCTTCTGTCTCTATTATATTATGACAGACCAGCTAGATCTAATGTCTCTATTATATTATGAAAGACCAGTTAGATCTACTGTATCTATTATAATATGATGGACCAGCTAGATCTACTGTCTCTATAATGATTTGACAGACCAGCTAGATCTACTGTCTCTATTTTATTATGACAGACCAGCTAGATCTACTGTCTCTATTATATTATGACAGACCAGCTAGATCTACTGTCTCTATTATATTATGACAGACCAGCTAGATCTACTGTCTCTATTAAATGATGACAGACCAGCTAGATCTACTGTCGCTATTAAATTATGACAGACTAGCTAGATCTACTGTCTCTATTATATTATGACAGACCAGGTAGATCTACTGTCTCTACTATATTAAGACAGACCAGCTAGATCTACTGTATCTATTATAATATGACAGACCAGCTAGATCTATTGTCTCTATTATAATATGACAAACCAGCTTTAGCTACTGTCTCTATAATAATATGACAGACCAGCTAGATATGCTGTCTCTACTATATTATGAAAGACCAGCTAGGTATACTGTCTCTATTATAATATGACAGACCAGCTAGATCTACTGTATCTATTATAATATGGCAGACAAGGTAGATCTACTGTCTCTAAAATAATATGACAGACCAGCTAGATCTACTGTCTCTATTTTATTATGACAGACCAGCTAGATCTACTGTCTCTGTTATTTAATGACAGACCAGCTACATCTACTGTCTATATTAATTTATGACAGACCAGCTAGATCTACTGTCTCTATTATTTAATGACAGAACAGCTACATCTACTGTCTATATTAGATTATGACAGACCAGCTAGATCTACTGTCTCTGTCATAATATGACAGATCAGCTAGATATGCTGTCTCTATTATATTATGACAGACCAGCTAGATCTACTGTCTTTATTATATTATGACAGACCAGCTAGATCTACTGTTTCTATTATAATATGACAGACCAGCTAGATCTATTGTCTTTTCTATAATATGACAAACCAGCTATAAGTACTGTCTCTATAATAATATGACAGACCAGCTAGATATGCTGTCTCTACTATATTATGAAAGACCAGCTAGGTCTACTGTCTCTATTATAATATGACAGACCAGCTAGATCTACTGTATCTATTATAATATGGCAGACAAGCTAGATCTACTGTCTCTAAAATAATGACAGACCAGCTAGATCTACTGTCTCTATTTTATTATGACAGACCAGCTAGATCTACTGTCTCTATTATATTATGACAGACCAGCTAGATCTACTGTCTCTATTATATTATGACAGACCAGCTAGATTTACTGTCTCTATTAAATGATGACAGACCAGCTAGATCTACTGTCGCTATTAAATTATGACAGACTAGCTAGATCTACGGTCTCTATTAAATGATGACAGACCAGCTAGATCTACTGTCGCTATTAAATTATGACAGACTAGCTAGATCTACTGTCTCTATTATATTATGACAGACCAGGTAGATCTACTGTCTCTACTATATTAAGACAGACCAGCTAGATCTACTGTATCTATTATAATATGACAGACCAGCTAGATCTATTGTCTCTATTATAATATGACAAACCAGCTTTAGCTACTGTCTCTATAATAATATGACAGACCAGCTAGATATGCTGTCTCTACTATATTATGAAAGACCAGCTAGGTCTACTGTTTCTATTATAATATGACAGACCAGCTAGATCTACTGTATCTATTATAATATGGCAGACAAGGTAGATCTACTGTCTCTAAAATAATATGACAGACCAGCTAGATCTACTGTCTCTATTTTATTATGACAGACCAGCTAGATCTACTGTCTCTGTTATTTAATGACAGACCAGCTACATCTACTGTCTATATTAATTTATGACAGACCAGCTAGATCTACTGTCTCTATTATTTAATGACAGAACAGCTACATCTACTGTCTATATTAGATTATGACAGACCAGCTAGATCTACTGTCTCTGTCATAATATGACAGATCAGCTAGATATGCTGTCTCTATTATATTATGACAGACCAGCTAGATCTACTGTCTTTATTATGTTATGACAGACCAGCTAGATCTACTGTTTCTATTATAATATGACAGACCAGCTAGATCTATTGTCTTTTCTATAATATGACAAACCAGCTATAAGTACTGTCTCTATAATAATATGACAGACCAGCTAGATATGCTGTCTCTACTATATTATGAAAGACCAGCTAGGTCTACTGTCTCTATTATAATATGACAGACCAGCTAGATCTACTGTATCTATTATAAAATGGCAGACAAGCTAGATCTACTGTCTCTAAAATAATGACAGACCAGCTAGATCTACTGTCTCTATTTTATTATGACAGACCAGCTAGATCTACTGTCTCTATTATATTATGACAGACCAGCTAGATCTACTGTCTCTATTATATTATGACAGACCAGCTAGATCTACTGTCTTTATTATATTATGACAGACCAGCTAGATCTACTGTTTCTATTATAATATGACAGACCAGCTAGATCTATTGTCTTTTCTATAATATGACAAACCAGCTATAAGTACTGTCTCTATAATAATATGACAGACCAGCTAGATATGCTGTCTCTACTATATTATGAAAGACCAGCTAGGTCTACTGTCTCTATTATAATATGACAGACCAGCTAGATCTACTGTATCTATTATAATATGGCAGACAAGCTAGATCTACTGTCTCTAAAAGAATGACAGACCAGCTAGATCTACTGTCTCTATTTTATTATGACAGACCAGCTAGATCTACTGTCTCTATTATATTATGACAGACCAGCTAGATCTACTGTCTCTATTATATTATGACAGACCAGCTAGATCTACTGTCTCTATTAAATGATGACAGACCAGCTAGATCTACTGTCGCTATTAAATTATGACAGACTAGCTAGATCTACGGTCTCTATTAAATGATGACAGACCAGCTAGATCTACTGTCGCTATTAAATTATGACAGACTAGCTAGATCTACTGTCTCTATTATATTATGACAGACCAGGTAGATCTACTGTCTCTACTATATTAAGACAGACCAGCTAGATCTACTGTATCTATTATAATATGACAGACCAGCTAGATCTATTGTCTCTATTATAATATGACAAACCAGCTTTAGCTACTGTCTCTATAATAATATGACAGACCAGCTAGATATGCTGTCTCTACTATATTATGAAAGACCAGCTAGGTCTACTGTCTCTATTATAATATGACAGACCAGCTAGATCTACTGTATCTATTATAATATGGCAGACAAGGTAGATCTACTGTCTCTAAAATAATATGACAGACCAGCTAGATCTACTGTCTCTGTTATTTAATGACAGACCAGCTACATCTACTGTCTATATTAATTTATGACAGACCAGCTAGATCTACTGTCTCTATTATTTAATGACAGAACAGCTACATCTACTGTCTATATTAGATTATGACAGACCAGCTAGATCTACTGTCTCTGTCATAATATGACAGATCAGCTAGATATGCTGTCTCTATTATATTATGACAGACCAGCTAGATCTACTGTCTTTATTATATTATGACAGACCAGCTAGATCTACTGTTTCTATTATAATATGACAGACCAGCTAGATCTATTGTCTTTTCTATAATATGACAAACCAGCTATAAGTACTGTCTCTATAATAATATGACAGACCAGCTAGATATGCTGTCTCTACTATATTATGAAAGACCAGCTAGGTCTACTGTCTCTATTATAATATGACAGACCAGCTAGATCTACTGTATCTATTATAATATGGCAGACAAGCTAGATCTACTGTCTCTAAAATAATGACAGACCAGCTAGATCTACTGTCGCTATTTTATTATGACAGACCAGCTAGATCTACTGTCTCTATTATATTATGACAGACCAGCTAGATCTACTGTCTCTATTATATTATGACAGACCAGCTAGATCTACTGTCTCTATTAAATGATGACAGACCAGCTAGATCTACTGTCGCTATTAAATTATGACAGACTAGCTAGATCTACGGTCTCTATTATATTATGACAGACCAGGTAGATCTACTGTCTCTACGATATTATTGCAGACCAGCTAGATCTACTGTATCTATTATAATATGACAGACCAGCTAGATCTATTGTCTCTATTATAATATGACAAACCAGCTATAGCTACTGTCTCTATTATAATATGACAGACCAGCTTGATCTGCTGTATCTATTATAATATGGCAGACAAGGTAGATCTACTGTCTCTAAAATAATATGACAGACCAGCTAGATCTACTGTCTCTATTATAATATGACAGACCAGCTACATCTACTGTCTCTATTATAATATGACAGACCAGCTAGATCTACTGTCTCTATTATAATATGACAGACCAGCTACATCTACTGTCTCTATTATTTAATGACAGACCAGCTACATCTACTGTCTATATTAATTTATGACAGACCAGCTAGATCTACTGTCTCTGTCTCTATTATATTACTACAGACCAGCTAGATCTACCGTCTCTATTATATTATGACAGACCAGCTAGATCTACTGTCTCTATTATAATATGACAGACCAGCTTGATCTACTGTCTCTATGTCTCTATTATATTATGACAGACCAGCTAGATCTACTGTCTCTATCATAATATGACAGACCAGCTAGATCTTCTGTCTCTATTATATTATGACAGACCAGCTAGATCTAATGTCTCTATTATAATATGACAGACCAGCTAGATCTACTGTCTCTATTATATTATGACAGACCAGCTAGATCTACTGTCTCTATTATATTATGACAGACCAGCTAGATCTACTGTCTCTACTATATTATGACAGACCAGCTAGATCTACTGTATCTATTATAATATGGCAGACAAGCTAGATCTACTGTCTCTAAAAGAATGACAGACCAGCTAGATCTACTGTCTCTATTTTATTATGACAGACCAGCTAGATCTACTGTCTCTATTATATTATGACAGACCAGCTAGATCTACTGTCTCTATTATATTATGACAGACCAGCTAGATCTACTGTCTCTATTAAATGATGACAGACCAGCTAGATCTACTGTCGCTATTAAATTATGACAGACTAGCTAGATCTACGGTCTCTATTAAATGATGACAGACCAGCTAGATCTACTGTCGCTATTAAATTATGACAGACTAGCTAGATCTACTGTCTCTATTATATTATGACAGACCAGGTAGATCTACTGTCTCTACTATATTAAGACAGACCAGCTAGATCTACTGTATCTATTATATTATGACAGACCAGGTAGATCTACTGTCTCTACTATATTATGACAGACCAGCTAGATCTACTGTATCTATTATAATATGACAGACCAGCTAGATCTATTGTCTCTATTATAATATGACAAACCAGCTATAGCTACTGTCTCTATTATAATATGACAGACCAGCTTGATCTACTGTATCTATTATAATATGGCAGACAAGGTAGATCTACTGTCTCTAAAATAATATGACAGACCAGCTAGATCTACTGTCTCTATTATAATATGACAGACCAGCTACATCTACTGTCTCTATTATAATATGACATACCAGCTAGATCTACTGTCTCTATTATAATATGACAGACCAGCTACATCTACTGTCTCTATTATTTAATGACAGACCCGCTACATCTACTGTCTATATTAATTTATGACAGACCAGCTAGATCTACTGTCTCTGTCTCTATTATATTACTACAGACCAGCTAGATCTACCGTCTCTATTATATTATGACAGACCAGCTAGATCTACTGTCTCTATTATAATATGACAGACCAGCTTGATCTACTGTCTCTATGTCTCTATTATATTATGACAGACCAGCTAGATCTACTGTCTCTATCATAATATGACAGACCAGCTAGATCTTCTGTCTCTATTATATTATGACAGACCAGCTAGATCTAATGTCTCTATTATATTATGAAAGACCAGTTAGATCTACTGTATCTATTATAATATGATGGACCAGCTAGATCTACTGTCTCTATAATGATTTGACAGACCAGCTAGATCTACTGTCTCTATTTTATTATGACAGAACAGCTAGATCTACTGTCTCTATTATAATATGACAGACCAGCTAGATCTACTGTCTCTATTATATTATGAAAGACCAGCTAGATCTACTGTCTCAATTATATTATGACAGACCAGCTAGATCTACTGTCTCTGTTATTATATGACAGACCAGCTAGATCTACTGTCTCTATTATATTATGACAGACCATCTAGATCTACTGTATCTATTATAATCTGACAGACCAGCTAGATCAACGTTCTCTATAATAATATGACAGACCAGCTAGATATGCTGTCTCTATTATTATATGACAGACCAGCTAGATCTACTGTCTCTATTATATTATGACAGACCATCTAGATCTACTGTCTCTATGTCTCTATTATATTATGACAGACCAGCTAGATCTACTGTCTCTGTTATTATATGACAGACCAGCTAGATCTACTGTCTCTATTATATCATGACAGACCAGCTAGATCTACTGTATCTATTATAATATGGCAGACAAGCTAGATCTACTGTCTCTAAAATAATGACAGACCAGCTAGATCTACTGTCTCTATTTTATTATGACAGACCAGCTAGATCTACTGTCTCTATTATATTATGACAGACCAGCTAGATCTACTGTCTCTATTATATTATGACAGACCAGCTAGATCTACTGTCTCTATTAAATGATGACAGACCAGCTAGATCTACTGTCGCTATTAAATTATGACAGACTAGCTAGATCTACTGTCTCTACTATATTATGACAGACCAGCTAGATCTACTGTATCTATTATAATATGACAGACCAGCTAGATCTATTGTCTCTATTATAATATGACAAACCAGCTATAGCTACTGTCTCTATTATAATATGACAGACCAGCTTGATCTACTGTATCTATTATAATATGGCAGACAAGGTAGATCTACTGTCTCTAAAATAATATGACAGACCAGCAAGATCTACTGTCTCTATTATAATATGACAGACCAGCTAGATCTACTGTCTCTACTGTATTATGACAGACCAGCTAGATCTACTCTCTCTATTATAATATGACAGACCAGCTAGATCTACTGTCTCTATTATATTATGACAGACTAGCTAGATCTACTGTCTCTATTAAATTATGACAGACCAGCTAGATCTACTGTCTCTATTATATTATGACAGACCAGCTAGATCTACTGTCTCTATTACAATATGACAGACCAGTTTGATCTACTGTCTCTATGTCTCTATTATAATATGACAGACCAGCTGGATCTACTGTCTCTATTATAGTATTACAGACCAGCTAGATCTACTGTATTTATTATAATATGACAGACCAGCTAGATCTACTGTCTCTATAATAATATGAAAGACCAGTGAGATCTACTGTCTCTATTTTATTATGACAGACCAGCTAGATCTACTGTCTCTATTATATTATGACAGACCAGCTAGATCTACTGTCTCTATTATATTATGACAGACCAGCTAGATCTACTGTCTCTATTAAATGATGACAGACCAGCTAGATCTACTGTCGCTATTAAATTATGACAGACTAGCTAGATCTACTGTCTCTACTATATTATGACAGACCAGCTAGATCTACTGTATCTATTATAATATGACAGACCAGCTAGATCTATTGTCTCTATTATAATATGACAAACCAGCTATAGCTACTGTCTCTATTATAATATGACAGACTAGCTTGATCTACTGTATCTATTATAATATGGCAGACAAGGTAGATCTACTGTCTCTAAAATAATATGACAGACCAGCTAGATCTACTGTCTCTATTATAATATGACAGACCAGCTACATCTACTGTCTCTATTATAATATGACAGACCAGCTAGATCTACTGTCTCTATTAAATGATGACGGACCAGCTAGATCTACTGGTTCTATTATAATATGACAGACCAGCAAGATCTACTGTCTCTATTATAATATAACAGACCAGCTAGATCTACTGTCTCTACTGTATTATGACAGACCAGCTAGATCTACTCTCTCTATTATAATATGACAGACCAGCTAGATCTACTGTCTCTATTATATTATGACAGAGCAGCTAGATCTACTGTCTCTATTATATTATGACAGACCAGCTAGATCTACTGTCTCTATTATATTATGACAGACCAGCTAGATCTACTGTCTCTATTACAATATGACAGACCAGTTTGATCTACTGTCTCTATGTCTCTATTATAATATGACAGACCAGCTGGATCTACTGTCTCTATTATAGTATTACAGACCAGCTAGATCTACTGTATCTATTATAATATGACAGACCAGCTAGATCTACTGTCTCTATAATAATATGACAGACCAGCGAGATCTACTGTCTCTATTATATTATAACAGATCAGCTAGATCTACTGTTTCTATTATAATATGACAGACCAGCTAGATCTACTGTCTCTATTATATTATGACAGACTAGCTAGATCTACTCTCTCTATTATATTATGACAGACCAGCTAGATCTACTGTCTCTATTATATTATGACAGACCAGCTAGATCTCCTGTCTCTATTATATTATGACAGACCAGGTATATCTACTGTCTCTATTATATAATGCACGACCAGCTAGATCTACTGTCTCTATTATATTATGACAGACCAGCTATATCTACTGTCTCAATTATAATATGATAGACCAGCTAGATCTACTGTCTCTATACTAATATGACAGACTAGCTAGATCTACTGTCTCTATTATATTATGACAGACCAGCTAGATCTACTGTCTCTGTTATATTATGACAGACCAGCTAGATCTACTGTCTCTATTATATTATGACAGACCAGCTAGATCTACTGTCTCTATTATATTATGACAGACCAGCTAGATCTACTGTCTCTATTAAATGATGACAGACCAGCTAGATCTACTGTCGCTATTAAATTATGACAGACTAGCTAGATCTACTGTCTCTACTATATTATGACAGACCAGCTAGATCTACTGTATCTATTATAATATGACAGACCAGCTAGATCTATTGTCTCTATTATAATATGACAAACCAGCTATAGCTACTGTCTCTATTATAATATGACAGACCAGCTTGATCTACTGTATCTATTATAATATGGCAGACAAGGTAGATCTACTGTCTCTAAAATAATATGACAGACCAGCAAGATCTACTGTCTCTATTATAATATGACAGACCAGCTAGATCTACTGTCTCTACTGTATTATGACAGACCAGCTAGATC